>NW_027363318.1:0-15000 GCF_046119375.1 Phyllobates terribilis
AATGGGATGTGTGTAGTGCATGCAGCTTTCTGAGCTCAGTTCCACACTCCATCCTTACCCGGGAGTGGAATACCACACCTCTGGGTTGAGGTGCAATATCCCTGTAGCAGCCGAATCCTCAGGGTGCTACATTCCCCCCTGGTAAATCACAGCACGTCCTCGGGCTGTAAGATATAAAAAAACACCAAAACATACAATTTTTGCATAAACAACATAATAAAAACATATAAAACATATATATCAGCAATAAAACTTTTTTCATAAATAACATTCTCGTAGACTTCTCTTGCTTCTAGCTCCTCCTCCGGTCACTGTGCAACGTGTGCCCGGGAAAAGTGCAACAGTTTCTCTAGAAAAATGGTTTTCCTATAAAACCGGTAGGGGGCGCTTTAGGAAGCGCAACTATATACAAAAGGGAAGGTATGGCCGCTCTCAGTCCTCGGCCAGGTAATGGGAATAGGGACACACGGGGTTAACTGTTCAGTTCTCTGGTCCCAACGGGGACTATATTAGCAGCAACGGTTCACTGTGCCCCGACGGGCAACTATATACAGCTTCTACTCTGCTGTACTCAACGACGACGTCCTCCTGTTCTCTCTTTGTGGACAGTTTCAGTTCTTGTTTCAGACCCGTCCGGGTCCTCTTGCTCCTCCTCATCGCACCGCAGCTCCTCCTCCGTCAAGCGATGCACATGGAGGGCGTAGGGTCCTTTGGCACACTTGTGCCGGGTGAAGGTGACCTCGTCCCCGATGTAAAGGTCACGACCTCTGTGTCCCTCCGGTAGGTGGGACTCAACGTCTCTCCTGGTCACGAAGACGTCGCCTGGGGTGCGGTGGTCTCGGATGAAGCCCCACCCATGCTGCATATTAAACTTGATCACAGTCCCGGTGGTGCGGGGACTATGCGCTGCACGGGGGTCTCTCCTGGCCCGGCTCTTCTGCTCCGCCCTCTTTATTTGGGCTTGTTGCTCCCGGACCCGCCTCTCTCTCCGCTCCCTCTCAAAGACCTCGAGCTGTTGCCGGCAGCACTCTGCACGCTCCGCTGCGGCTGCCCGGGTCTCCTGAGTGAACCCCATGAGATCTTCCCCGGTGGGGTCCCACTCAAACTGCGCTTCTGCTAGCGAGGGCGAGATCCTCTTGACGGGCCTTGGAGCCGGGATCAGGGGTTCATCTAGGGGTCTCTCTTTCCGGAGTCGGGGATGGTGAAACTCCGGTGGCCATATGAAGGGCTGCCCATCCGGGCACGTATGTTGGGCGAACAGGTCTTCACCCAGGTGCGGCACTCTAGATGTTGAGGGCGCGGTGGTGGTGGCGCCCGGGTTGCCCAGGCCTTGCGGCCAGGCCTGGGGCACCTGGAAAGTGAAAGGCACCGTAAGGACGGCGGCGCCCTGGGCTACTTGGCCCTGCGACCAGGCCGGGGGCTCCGCGGAGGTAGGGGGTGCTGTTGGTATTGCGGCGCCCGGGGGTACTAGGCCTTGCGACCAGGCCGATGGTACTTCCTGCTTGGTCACGCTCGGGGTCGAGGCGTGTGACGTCACAGGGGTCGCGGCTCCCGTTTGAGGCCTAGTCTGCGGCGGTGACGTTGCAGCGACGGGCACGGCAGGGGGTACTTCGGGCTCTGCAACGGGGAGCTGGGGCAGGTACGCGGTTTCCCGGTTTGGGGTAAAGACGTCCCCTTTACCTGCCTCCTTTCGTTCGGCTCCCTTCTCGGCGCCGTCTCCGGCCTTCAGTCCTCCTGCGCCATCCTCAGAGGCGGTCTGTCTCCTCGTCTTGGGTGGCGTGCGCCGCTGACGGGTCTCAGTCTGCTGGGCCATCTCACGGCTCCACTCCGCCAACGTCTCTCGCTGCACCCGGGCCATTCTCCTTGCGAGGCCCTCCAGCGCGGTCTGCGCACACTCCCGGTCTCGGGGGAGCTGTGCTAGGACCTCCACTAGGCCTAGTGGGGTCGTTACTTCTAGCAGGCTCCTGACCAACGGGTCGGTGCTGCTCTGCTCTCCTTCTGCTGTTTCCGGCAGGCTCCTGGCCAGCGGGCCGGTGCTGCTCTGCTCTCCTTCCATCTCCGGGTAAGCTTTTTCTGGACTCAGCTCTAGGCTTCTTGTCTCCGGGTGCGCTCTCTCCAGACTGCTCCAGGCGGCACCCATCTTCGTTCTCTTGTTCTCAGTCCTCCCACTTCGAGGGCGGTCCCGGGGCCACTTGGTGATTGTCAGCTCCAGGGGCAGTTCTTTCACGCTGACAGACACCTCTAGCATCACAGTCTCTGTTGGTGGGGGCGGTTTCCACTTTTGGCGCCATTTTCGGTCCTGGCCCACGATGGGAGGCGGCCTCTTGCCATCCTCTGGCACGCCCATAATGGCGTCCGCTCTGACAAGGCGGGAAACCTTTGGAAATGGCGGGAATCGTCTCCCAGTGGCGGGAAACTCTGCAGATGGCGGGAAAAAGCTGTTGATGGCGGACAACCGGCGGGAATCGATCTGTGATGGAGTCCGATGGCGGGGACCCTCCGGAACCGGCAGGAGACTTCTTTTGGAGGTAAACTTGTTCTTTTCTTCAGGCACGCAGTACCCGGGTGTTGCGGGCACGTAATCCTGCCGACTACGCCAAAGTTGACGCACCCCCTGGGCCATATTCTTTAGGGGAATACCCGGAGCCGGATCAGATGGGGGTTGTAGTCGCCGAGTGGCAGTGACCCGGTCCGTGCCCAGGGTGTCAAGCTCAGAGTATGTGGCAGTCCTACAGATGTTACAAAGTTCGTTATGTCGACTACGCCACCCGTTGGATTGCGGTCACTACGGCCGCCGCTGCAGCAGGGTCCGCTGAGGCTGATGGTGTTGGTGCAGCTTTAGATAGTATAACCCCCAACGGGAGGGGTATGGCCTCAGGGGGTCAGGTGCAGAGGATGGGGGTTGTAGTGGTGCAGCGTAGATGATAATTAAAGACAGAGTCGGGTTGTGCAGTTCAGGGTGTTTACTTACTGCAGATGTTCCGGTCACTCCGGCCTTGAGTGACCACCCGAGCCGTGCTGCGTCCACCAGGTCCTGGATTCAGCCAACCCCCAAGCAAGTCCGGAGCGTGTCCCTGAGCCCTCCTTCTTGTCCTTTCTTCTGGCCGTCCCCACCAGGGATCCACCTAGGTCCAGCTCCCTCGGGCCTTCTGTTGGGAGACCCTTGGCCTTGGGTTCCCTGACCCTACACGTGGTTTGCCTTCAGGGTGGATGTGGTGGGTGGCCGTGGCAGATCCTGCCCACGGCCTCCGGTCTCTGGCTGAGGTATGCTTTAGCCCCCACCAGTTTGGGATCCGGTACCCTGTTGCCAACTCTTCACCCTGGGGTTGTACTTGGGTTCTCAGAGTTCCTTCTGTCTCCCCCTCTGGGTCTTTCTTTCTTTCTCCTCTCTCTCTCTCTGGGCCTTGGGCTGCTCTGCTCCTCTGCTCTCTTCCACTCCTCTTGCAAAGACTGGCTGACTGACTCAACTCTGACAGACTGACCCTGGTCTTAGATGGTTCCCACCTTATATACTCCCTCTATGTGTGAGCTCAGGTGACCAGCACCCAATGAGCTCCTAGCACTACCCAGACTGCTCCCCCTATCTGCCCCTACACTACTTGGGATGTTCCACCCCCCTCCCACTCCAGCCAAGGACAGACTCGGTCGTACCTGCACATTTCTAAGTGGGAGTACCGTTGGTCTGCCCTCCGGAAATGGGATGTGTGTAGTGCATGCAGCTTTCTGAGCTCAGTTCCACACTCCATCCTTACCCGGGAGTGGAATACCACACCTCTGGGTTGAGGTGCAATATCCCTGTAGCAGCCGAATCCTCAGGGTGCTACACTTATCCTTACCCCTCCGTAGTAGTCCACGAGTGTCCCACGAAGATCTCCAGTTTAGAGCAGCCACATAAAATGTGACCGCTCTAAACCACTGCCGCCGCTAGAATGACGGGGCCGTAAAGCAGCCCCATCATTGCATAAACCGGTGTCTAGGTGAGTATAGGTGTAGTTTTTTATTTTTTACTTTATTTTAGGTGGCGATCAGGTAATGTGTGAACTAATTTATTTTAGGTAACCACTGGCCACCAATGAAAAATGTATTTAAAATTTATTGGGGACCAAAAACAAAAAAAATATATGGGGGGCCTAAAAACATAAAAGATGTATAGGGGCAAAAATAACATATGGGGCAGTTTAAATAGCAGGATCAGGCTGATGGGAACTACTGCTCCCATCGAGCTGATCCTGCTGGCACGAGTGGACGGGGGACAGACAAAGGCCGATGTGAGTAGTAGTGTCACATCGGCCTATGTCTGCCTGCACGCAGACACCCGCAGACATCGCGCACACACCCGCACACATCGCACAGACACCCGCGCACACTCCAATCATGATGGGTCTGATGGTCTGGGAGGTGAGGCTGACCTGTGCGGCCGTGGGAAAGTTCATGTGAGTTCATGCAGTGAAGCATGAACTCACATGAACCCTCTGAGGGCACCGCAGCTACTTCAAATGAACAGCTGATCAGCATCACCTGATACCTCAGCTGTTCATTTGAAATAACCGGCGGGAGAGCGCAGCACAAAACGGGAAAGCCGGCGGTGAAGTCTTTTCCCTGCCGGCTTCCCCGCCTGGGTCCTTCGCTCCCTGCTCCTTGGTGCTGCGCTCCCCGCCCGGTCCTAACTTACGATCGGGATGTGAGGTGGCGGGGGGAGCGCAGGATCGGGGTGGGAGGCTGCGGGGAAGCAGTATGGGGCTGTGTGATTGTTTAAAAGCCGGCGGCTTTTTACCGCCTGCCGGCTTTTAAACAATCAGGAGAATTCTCTCACGCTGGGATGGCTTTCCGATATTAGCGTCCCATTGACTTGCATTGGTTTCCAGTATCGGAATCGGCGATATCCGATACTTTTTGGGTATCGGTCCGATCCAATCCGATCCGATATTTCCCGATATCGGAAGGTATCGCTCAACATTAAGTAATACATAAGAATAATATGTACTATGTCTGACCACTACAAACACTCATCTGAACTGGTCCAAGTGCTGTCAGGTTTTTTCACGGGCAGCACTTAGACAATACGGTCGTGTGAATATAGGCTTATGATGCATCTGGTAATAAACATGTTAAGGATGGGCCGCTACTCATGGGCCACTGCTGTGTGCTTGCCCCCCAGGCTAAAATGTGCCAGCCAGCCCCTGCTGCACCGGGTGCCAGAAAACCTAGATACACCTTTGGAATAGGTATCCTGCAAAGTAAGGATGGGGTTTGGTGTTTTTAAATGATTTTATTGACTCTGTGCATTTATATTTTGTATCAATAATATGATATGGTTATATATATCTTCTGGATATCAGGAGGGCTTATCCCTGTGCCTTGACTCTCTCCTTCTCCTTCGATGTCCTGTATAGGCCAAAAAAAACTACGCGTTTCGAGGACTCACAGTTCCTCTTCGTCAGCTTCTCGCTGGTAGTCAAACTGGTAATCTAATAAAGTCCAAACGCCCCCCACAAAGATAATACAACCAAAGAAATGGAGGAAGATCCAATACTAACAAGACGGTGCAAAAGGACATATGGAGGTGCAATAGAACTAAGATAGAATTCCAATAAGAATAGACTGTGTGTGAAAAAAATAATAATAAAAAAGACTTTGTTCAAACTTTCACAATTAGTTAAAAATGAATAAAAATTATATACTTATATTTCTGATGGCTATAAAAAACAGTCTGTTAATCAGTGTATATTACCAGGATAGTATAAATTCGGCACTTAGTACCATCCAGAGATAAAAAGGAAAAAATGAAGGAGAAAAATAAAAACATTATATAGTATCTCCAATAGGGGTATCAATGTATAGAAACAAATACATATATAAAATAGGTGGATTCAAAGGAATATATCCAAAAGACATATTATATTGATAAAATATAAGGAGGTTCATAAAAGTGCAATGTAAATGTTCAATTGGTACTGGGATAAAAAATACATACAGTATATACCGCTGCGAGTTGAAGGCATACAGCTGACTCTCGTGATTAAGGCCCTTCAGAGCCAAGCTATTTAATGTGAAGATCCATTTGGATTCCATCCGCGACATTAATCTCAGGTAATCACCTCCCCTCCATTTTCTGGGGACTAATCGGATCCCACAAAACTTAGTGTCCTTATAAGATTGGTTGTGGAACTTCCGGTAGTGCCGGGACAGTGGATGCCCTTCAAAACCTTCATTCATGTTGATAAAGTGTTCCTTCAGCCTTTTGATAACTTGCGCTTTGTACAGACATCTCCTCCTGCCAAGGCATAAAAAGGGCGTGGCTTGGGGTGTGGATAGGGGCGTGGCCAGACTACGCGTGCCGCATGGTTTCGCCCTCTTTCTAGTCCTCATAGGTTGGCGGTATGCTTGTACTGAGCAGATCTGGGATATCAGTGATTAGGTCCCATATTGTGCACTGTAAGGTCTGGAAAAGCTCCTTCTATCCGTCTCTGTAGCACCAGAGGAAGAACAGAGGGGAAAAGACAGGATTTTCTACATGTCGCGTTATGTAGATGTTCTGCAGATTTATCACAACCGTCCACAAGAAGAAACTGCCATCACAGAGCCGCCTTTAGCTGTTGGAAAAGTTTAAACTTAGTTTTGAATAGTTGCTATAGCCAACAAGGACTTTCTATTTATGCTGGGTCACATGATGCTGGTGCTGGGTGATGTCATGTGACGGAATGTTGTGGGTGATGATGTCACAGAGGGCGTTGTGATGTCACCCTTGGGGTATATAAGGGGGCTCCATCCACCTGGAGCTCATATCTCATTGGCCATATCTTGGTGCTGAGATACCCCCTGGAGACAATGAGGATCGCCATATTGTTTCTGTGCTGTACCCTGTTCTACCCTGTGAATTACCATAGGCTGCCGGTGAGTACCTGTCTATTATTACATATGGAGGACGTTTAGAATCAGCTGCGGCAGGGGAAGGGGATGGGGAGGGGGGTCCTGTAAGAATTTACCTGCGGGAATAAGAGGTTATGGCAGGGAAAGGAGCTTAGGAAGTGACAGTCAGAGGGGATATAAGTGTGGGGTGACCCCTCTGACTCCCACATTCCTGCCTTGTCCTTGTAGTGATTAATGACTTTGGTGTTGTCCCTTATATATCACTTTGCAGTCACCAGTGATCGCTCCGCACTGTGATCCTAAACTACAGTCTCATTTACCTTTTTGCAAACGCCCAGAAGGGGAGGAGTGACATCACACCCATGTGAGCAGATCCCGCCCACTTTTACTGCAGTCGTAATGCGAGCTAGCTGTATTCTGTTTTCATGGAAATATCAGCAGCTGCTCCCCCTAGTGTTTACAAGATGAAAACATCAAAAGAGTTAAAATATTTTTTTCAGATTTTATACCATTAAAACCTTTTTAAATATATATGTGTATTTATATATAAATATAAATACTTTACAATTTTACAATTGTAAAAAAATTGCTGACACTTTCCCTTTAAAAGATCTAAAGACGTTCTGCTTCATGTGCCATTGTGACCAATCACAGCACAGATTATATTTTTTAAACTTTTCTTGAAAAACTGAAGCTGCTCCGTGATTGGAAATCATGTGGAAGGGTTCTCTTTTAGACATTTAGTTAGGTCCAAAGTATCAGTGACATGATGGATAGAACTGTGCAATGATGTCACAGAGGGCTTTGTGATGTCACCCCTGGGTATATTATTGTAGCTTGTATCTCATTGACCATACCTTGGTGCTGAGAGACCTCTGGAGATGATGAGTATCATCCTATCATTTCTGTGCTTTACGTTGCTCTACCCCCCACATTACAGTACACTGAGGGCGAGTATGTTCTCATCAATATGGAGGTCACAAGGATCAGCTAATGAGAATATCGCCTCTTGCAGGACTTCTCATACTGGACACGTGACCGTCCGTCATATGAAAGTCCAACTGTAAATAATATTCCATGGACCCTGGAGGTGAATCCCAAACTTCTTCCTGATCTTCTCAATGGGATATTTCTGAAAGTTGCTTGATAATGTATCCATCACTGTATAATAACAAGGGCTCTCTGTTTGACTGGATTGGGTATAAATATACAGGACTTTATTATGTTTTTTTTCTTTATTATAGGATGACCCACTACCCGTGGATCTCAGAAGAAGCACCTATCAAGCTTCCATCAATCTTCCTCTTTGGCTCTTCCGTGACGCAGTTTTTGTTGCGGTGATGACACTACTGACAATACTAGAGTATTTGGCCTTAAGTCTTGTCCTGAGTAAGTGGGCAATGTCTGAACCTGGTGAAACAATCAGAAAACTCCTGAGAACAAAACCATTCTGAAGGAACAAAGTGCTTGTAAGGAGCTGATTTGCATCCCTCAGATTCAGAAGCAAGACTCCAGGAGAACACCTGTCCTGCCCAATGGCAAATGTTCTACTCCATCCATGGCTCCTGCACCGCAGGATGCGAAAAAGGTTCCTAGTTGCAACTATAAAGTGGCGTTCAGTGATATTGTCTGGGTCAGAATGATCCCTCACAACAATATAGGAAGAAGAGCTCGAAGTTCAACGGAGCTTAAAGAGAGGTTACTGATTTTTCAGAGAAGCCAACAACCCAGAATTCCAGAGCCAAGAGCACCAGAACCTAGAACACCAGAACCTACCATGTCAGAACCTAGTATGTCAGAACCTAGAATGCCAGAGCCTGAAATGCCTACAACACCTCAACCCAAAATCAAGAGGAGAAGATGTTTCCTTAGATGTCTTAGAGGCGAGGAAGATTGAGAAGGCAACTGCTTGAACTTTCCCATTGCTCGTGTTTTCATCACAGGTTAGTCCTATACATGCTGTCTGATGGGCACCATCTTACTACATACAATGCAGCATTGCACCTGAAATCGCATGGATATTTTGCCACACACTTGCACTTTAGCACCTTATCATATGGCGCATATATCTATGAACGCTTTGCTAAGTATCACTGTCTAGTATGTGCTTCTGATGAACCTATTTTAGGAAAACGTGTCGAGGTTTGGCATACTATGTACTTGAGTTTGGCGTACTATGTGCTTGTTGGTAAATTCTATTGCCATCTATAATCTACTAGATATTATAATGTCTCTGGTGGGATGCCCCATGCCGAATTGTTGATAACTGACTATGAGCATTGTCCTCTATTTCTTATCTACTATGGTTACAGGTTGATGTGAAGAGAGCTGTGCCATTGGTAGCGATTTTTCTACTGATTTGTCAGTTATATTTATGTTAGTTTAGCAAATTTCTGCTTGTAGGGTCTAATGTTTTACCATAGTGTATGTTCTGTGAGCTAAATTGTCATACTTATGCACTAGATAGATTATAAATTGTGATGCTTATGTACAAGATAGATTATTAGTTTAATCGGTGATTTTTTAAATATTTTTTAGCATCAGGAGACTCAAGAATCGCATCTTACAGAAGACAAGAAGCCTAAATGCCGAAGGGTGATGACCTGTTGATGGCCCACAGCTGGAGGGTCATTACCTCTTGATGGCACAAAACTGGACAGAAGATAAAAACATTTGATGGCACACAGCCGGAGGGTGATGATCTATTGATGGCCATAGCCAGAGGGTCATTACCTGTTGATGGCACACAGCCGGAGGGTGATGACCTATTGATGACCATAGCCAGAGGGTCATTACCTGTTGATGGCACACAGCTGGAGGATGATGACCTATTGATGGCCATAGCCAGAGGGTCATTACCTGTTGATGGCACACAGCCGGACAGAGGATAATTACCTGTTGATGGCACACAGACGGATGGTCATTACCTGTTCATGGCGCACTGCCGGATGGTCATTACCTATTGATGGCACACAGCCGGAGGGTGATGACCAATTGATGGCCATAGCCAGAGGGTCATTACCTGTTGATGGTGCACTGCCGGATGGTCATTACCTGTTGATGGCACACAGCCGGATGGTCATTACCTGTTCATGGCACACTGCCGGATGGTCATTACCTGTTGATGGAACACAGCCGGAGGGTGATGACCTATTGATGGCCATAGCCAGAGGGTCATTACCTGTTGATGGCGCACTGCCGGATGGTCATTACCTGTTGATTGCACACAGCTGGAGGGTGATGACCAGTTGATGTCGGACTGCCGGATGGTCATTACCTGTTGATGGCACACAGCCGGACAGAGGATCATTACCTGTTGATGGCACAAAGCCGGTCAGAGGATAAGATCTTTTGATTGCATACACCGGGTCCCTCCCTGATAACAGGGAACCCTGGGGAATACTCGTCATCTTGATCCCCCACTGACTAAATACTTGCTCCACCTCAGCCTACACCATCATGGAGGACACTTCCACCTGTGTCCACTGTAAGGTTCGACTTTCTTTTATCATTTCAGCAGATTAATAAACATCATAAAGCTGTAAAACTATCGAGTAATTTATTATAAATTATTATAAAGAAATATAAAGTATAATAGATAGCTATAGAGGGCACAGAAGACGACTAACTATAGTAAGCATGGTATCGCCTGATATATACTGTATATTCTAGATGGCGCTATTACACTAAATACATCACAACCTCCAGGGTGATATTACCGTACAATGTGAGATCACTAATAATGGCCACAGATTATGAGAAAATGACCAGCTCCATAGTCCTGGAGTTATTATAAATGTCTCTAGTGTGAGGCAGGGACTGGACGAGTGTTGGAGGGAGGTATATTCCCCCAGGACGTCCTTTATGTATCCATGCTGTAGAATCTGCCGTATACTTCTGTTCTAGCAGTCAGACATTTCACTCTGCAAATCACAAGCTCAACATTGTGTAAAACTACCACCGTATATAAGAGCACTCAGAATAAAAACTAGCGGCATGCCGTGCACTGCCCACGTCATGTGTACGGGATACAGGACCTGCAGGACCTGGTACGGCCATTATAGTTGATAGATTAATGATACCTGTGCAGATGAAGGGAAAAAAATATGTGCAACAGCAGGAGGAGAAAGTCTCAAAATGTAATTTGAAGAGTATAATAGAGAAATGGGAAACTTCTGGAGATGCAGATAAGTGGTACCAGGGCAAAACGTAAGTGCAGTCAGACAAGGGAAAAGTGCAAATGATCCAGCGTAAAGGTTTGTTTAGTAGAAAAAATATTAAAACTTAGCTTTTATTAGCCATATAAAACACTGCTCCACAAAGAATACAGCAAATGTGCAACTATCATAGCTTACAGACCTACACGTTTCAACAAATCATGTCTTAATTATGGCCCTACTACTAGAATGACAAAAAGGCATATATATATATATATATATATATATATATATATATCCACGTGCCTGTATGACCTCCCTACAACGCCTGGGCATGCTCCTGATGAGGTTGCGGATGGTCTCCTGTGGGATCTCCTCCCAGACCTGAACTAAAGCATCCGCCAACTCCTGGACAGTCTGTGGTGCAACGTGACGTTGGCGGATGGAGCGAGACATGATGTCCCAGATGTGCTCAATCGGATTCAGGTCTGGGGAACGGGCGGGCCAGTCCATAGCTTCAATGCCTCCATCTTGCAGGAACTGCTGACACACTCCAGCCACATGAGGTCTGCCATTGTCCAGCATTATGAGGAACCCAGGGCCAACCGCACCAGCATATGGTCTCACAAGGGGTCTGAGGATCTCATCTCGGTACCTAATGGAAGCCAGGCTACCTCTGGCGAGCACATGGAGGGCTGTGCGGCTCTCCAAAGAAATGCCACCCCACACCATTACTCACCCACTGCCAAACCGGTCATGCTGAAGGATGTCACTCTCCACGGCGTCTCCAGACTCTGTCACGTCTGTCACATGTGCTCAGTGTGAACCTGCTTTCATCTACGAAGAGCACAGGGCGCGAGTGGCAACTTTGCCAATCCTGGTGTTCTGTGGCAAATGCCAAGCGTCCTGCATGGTGTTGGGCTGTGAGCACAACCCCTATCTGTGGACGTCGGGCCCTCATACCACCCTCATGGAGTCGGTATCTAACCGTTTGTGCAGACACATGCACATTTGTGGCCAGCTGGAGGTCATTTTGCAGGGCTCTGGCAGTGCTCCTCCTGTTCCTCCTTTCACAAAGGCGGAGGTAGCGGTCCTGCTGCTGGGTTGTTGCCCTCCTACGGCCCCCTCCACATCTCCTGGTGTACTGGCCTGTCTCCTGGTAGCGCCTCCAGCCTCTGGACACAGCCAACCTTCTTGCCACAGCTCGCATTGATGTGCCATCCTGGATGAGCTGCACTATCTGAGCAACTTCTGTGGATTGTAGAGTCTGTCTCATGCTACCACGAGTGTGAAAGCACAACCAACATTCAAAAGTGACCAAAACATCAGCCAGAAAGCATTGGTACTGAGATGTGGTCTGTGGTCCCCACCTGCAGAACCACTCCTTTATTGAGGGTGTCTTGATAATTGCCAATAATTTCCATCTATCCTCTATTCCATTTGCACATCAGCATGTGAAATTGATTGTCAATCAGTGTTGCTTCCTAAGTGGACAGTTTGATTTCACAGAAGTTTGATTTACTTGGAGTTATATTCTGTTGTTTTAAGTGTTCCCTTTATTTTTGGAGCAGTTTATATAGATACATACAGTGAGTACGGAAAGTATTCAGACTCCTTTAAATTTTTCACTCTTTGTTTCATTGCAGCCATTTGATAAATTCTAAAAAGTTCATTTTTTTCTCATTAAAGTACACTCTGCACCCCATCTTGACTGAAAAAAACAGCAATATAGAATTTTTTTGCAAATTTATTAAAAAAGAAAAACTGAAATATCACATGGTCATAAGTATTCAGATCCTTTGCTCAGACACTCATATTTAAGTCACATGCTGTCCATTTCCTTGTGATCCTCCTTGAGATGGTTCTACTCCTTCAATGGAGTCCAAATGTGTTTAATTAAACTGATAGGACTTGATTTGGAAAGGCACACACCTGTCTATATAAGACCCCACAGCTCACACTACATGTCAGACCAAATGAGAATCATGAGCTCAAACGAACTGCCCAAGGAGCTCAGAGACCGAATTGTGGCAAGGCACAGATCTAGCCAAGGTTATAAAAGAATTTCTGCATTACCCAAGGTTCATAAGAGCACAGTGGCCTCCATAATCCTTAAATGGAAGAAGTTTGGGACCACCAGAAGTCTTCCTAGACCTGGCCGTCCAGCCAAACTGAGCAATCGTGGGAGAAGAGCCTTGGTGAGAGAGGTAAAGAAGAACCCCAAGATCACTGTGGCTGAGCTCCAGAGATGCAGTAGGGAGATGGGAGAAAGTTCCACATAGTCAACTATCACTGCAGCCCTTCCCCAGTTGGGCCTTTATGGCAGAGTGGCCAGATGGAAGCCTCTCCTCATATGAAAGCCCGCATAGAGTTTGCTCAAAAACACATGAAGGACTCCCAGACTATGAGAAATAAGATTCTCTGGTCTGATGAGACGAAGATAGAACTTTTTGGTGATAATTCTAAGTGGTATGTGTGGAGAAAACCAGGCACTGCTCATCACCTGCCTAATACAATCCCAACAGTGAAACATGGTGGTGGCAGTTGTTAGAACCCTCCTGTTAGTTTTTTCTATTTTGTGGTCATGTGACCTTCTGCCTATTTATTCCAGCTCCGCCCTTCAGGCTTTGCTGGACTTCAGTGTTACTTTGACTCTTAATCTAGCCAGGTGCTTTGTACCTACTGTATCTCTCTAGTTTGTTTGGTCCTTGGACCACTAAGTACTTTTGTCTGTTTGTCTTCTTCTGCTACTACTTCTGCCAGGAGGTGTCCAGTTTTGTCCCAGTCCTTAGTTCTTTTAGGGACCCCTCCCTTTAATCTATAGGTCTGTGTTCAGATTAGCCGCGGACATAGGCGGGTCTGTTTGCAAGGAACAGGTTGCCCGCTGCATCGTAAGGAATCAGCTTAGTCCTATTGTATGGACAGATTTCCTCTCTTTCCTTAGTTCTTGTAGCAGATCATAACAGCAGTATCATGCTATGGGTGTGTTTTTCAGCTGCAGGGACAGGACGACTGGTTGCAATTGAAGGAAACATGAATGCGGCCAAGTACAGAGATATCCTGGATGAAAACCTCTTCCAGAGTGCTCTGCACCTCAGACTTGGCCAAAGGTTCACCTTCCAACAAGACAATGACCCTAAGCACACAGCTAAAATAACAAAGGAGTGGCTTCAGAACAACTATGTGACCATTCTTGACTGGCCCAGCCAGAGCCCTGACCTAAACCCAATTGAGCATCTTTGGAGAGACCTGAAAATGGCTGTCCACCAACGTTTCCCATTCATCCTGACGGAACTGGAGAGGATCTGCAAGGAAGAATGGCAGAGGATCCCAAAATGCTGGTGTGAAAAACTTGTTGCATCATTTCCAAGAAGACTCATGGCTGTACTAGCCCAAAAGGGTGCTTCTACTCAATACTGAGCAAAGGGTCTGAATACTTATGCCCGTGTGATATTTCAGTTTTTCTTTTTTATTAAATTTTGCAAAAATTTCTTCATTTCTGTTTTCTTTCAGACAAGATGGGGTGCAGAGTGGACTTTAATGAGAAAAAAATGAACTTTTTAGAATTTACCAAATGGCTGCAATGAAACAAAGAGTGAAAAATGTAAAGGGGTCTGAATACTTTCCGTACCCAGTGTACATGCATGGAAATAAATGCAGAATTATATTTCTTAATACTGCAGTATCAGATCCTGTCTTGAATTTAACCCCTGTGGTATCCAATGTGAAAATCCACAGGGACTCCCCTGATGAATTACAATTGAGGAAATCATGAATTTTATATTCTCTATCATTACTTAAGGACATAAAACTATCTGTTTTAACCGCATGTAGACACGCTTTGCACCGATTGGCTCCACATCTGAAGAAACCTTTTGTGCTGAGCCAATTTGGTTGTACAGTATTAGTCTCACTCAGGGGTGGATTAAGAGTAGCAAGGGCCCCCTCCACACACCTGATTTATCACGTGACA
>NW_027363318.1:22500-135000 GCF_046119375.1 Phyllobates terribilis
TCATTGAGCTGCTCCAAGGGTGAGGGCTGGCTAGGGGTCGCCCTGGAGGCACCTGTAGCCAGCTCTCATCCTCATTGAGCTGCTCCAAGGGTGAGGGCTGGCTACGGGTCGCCCTGGAGGCACCTGTAGCCAGCTCTCATCCTCATTGAGCTGCTCCAAGGGTGAGGGCTGGCTAGGGGTCGCCCTGGAGGCACCTGTAGCCAGCTCTCATCCTCATTGAGCTGCTCCAAGGGTGAGGGCTGGCTAGGGGTCGCCCTGGAGGCACCTGTAGCCAGCTCTCATCCTCATTGAGCTGCTCCAAGGGTGAGGGCTGGCTAGGGGTCGCCCTGGAGGCACCTGTAGCCAGCTCTCATCCTCATTGAGCTGCTCCAAGGGTGAGGGCTGGCTAGGGGTCGCCCTGGAGGCACCTGTAGCCAGCTCTCATCCTCATTGAGCTGCTCCAAGGGTGAGGGCTGGCTAGGGGTCGCCCTGGAGGCACCTGTAGCCAGCTCTCATCCTCATTGAGCTATTCGAAGGGTGAGGGCTGGCTACGTGTCGCCCTGGAGGCACCTGTAGCCAGCTCTCATCCTCATTGAGCTGCTCCAAGGGTGAGGGCTGGCTAGGGGTCGCCCTGGAGGCACCTGTAGCCAGCTCTCATCCTCATTGAGCTGCTCCAAGGGTGAGGGCTGGCTAGGGGTCGCCCTGGAGGCACCTGTAGCCAGCTCTCATCCTCATTGAGCTGCTCCAAGGGTGAGGGCTGGCTAGGGGTCGCCCTGGAGGCACCTGTAGCCAGCTCTCATCCTCATTGAGCTATTCCAAGGGTGAGGGCTGGCTACGTGTCGCCCTGGAGGCACCTGTAGCCAACTCTCATCCTCATTGAGCGTGATAACGGACGCTGCGCTGAACGGCGGCGCATAGGAACGGGCGGTGAAATAAGCGCGCCAAAAAAACTATAAAGTTTACGTTTTTTTTCCGTAATTCATCAGATGAGGGTGATAACGGACGCTGTGCTGAACGGCGGCGCGTAGGAACGGGCGGTGAAATAAGCGCGCCAAAAAAACTATAAAATTTACGTTTTTTTCCGTAATTCATCAGATGAGCGTGATAACGGAAGCTGCGCTGAACGCCGGCGCGTAGGAACGGGCGGTGAAATAAGCGCGCCAAAAAAGCTATAAAGTGTACGTTTTTTTTCCATAATTCATTAGATGAGCGTGATAACGGAAGCTGCGTTGAACAGCGGCGCGTAGGAACGGGCGATGAAATAAGCGCGCCAAAAAAACTATAAAGTTTACGTTTTTTTTCCGTAATTCATCAGATGAGCGTGATAACGGACGCTGCGCTGAATGGCGGCGCGTAGGAACGGGCGGTGAAATAAGCGCGCCAAAAAAACTATAAAGTTTACGTTTTTTTCCGTAATTCATCAGATGAGCGTGATAACGGATGCTGTGCTGAACGGCGGCACGTAGGAACGGGCGGTGAAATAAGTGCGCCAAAAAAACGATAAAGTTTACGTTTTTTTTCTGTAATTTATCAGATGAGCGTGATAACGGACGCAGCCCTTAACGGCGGCGTCAGAGCGACTTTTTTTTGTTGCAGATTGAATTTTAAGTGCTTTTGGTATCATCAAACCTGTAGCCAGCTCTCATCCTCATTGAGCTATTCCAAGGGTGAGGGCTGGCTAGGGGTCGCCCTGGAGGCACCTGTAGCCAGCTCTCATCCTCATTGAGCTGCTCCAAGGGTGAGTGCTGGCTAGGGGTCGCCCTGGAGGCACCTTTAGCCAGCTCTCATACTCATTGAGGTGCTCCAAGGGTGAGGGCTGGCTAGGGGTCGCCCTGGAGGCACCTGTAGCCAGCTCTCATCCTCATTGAGCTGCTCCAAGGGTGAGGGCTGGCTACGGGTCGCCCTGGAGGCACCTGTAGCCAGCTCTCATCCTCATTGAGCTGCTCCAAGGGTGAGGGCTGGCTAGGGGTCGCCCTGGAGGCACCTTTAGCCAGCTCTCATCCTCATTGAGCTGCTCCAAGGGTGAGGGCTGGCTAGGGGTCGCCCTGGAGGCACCTGTAGCCAGCTCTCATCCTCATTGAGCTGCTCCAAGGGTGAGGGCTGGCTAGGGGTCGCCCTGGAGGCACCTGTAGCCAGCTCTCATCCTCATTGAGCTGCTCCAAGGGTGAGGGCTGGCTAGGGGTCGCCCTGGAAGCACCTGTAGCCAGCTCTCATCCTCATTGAGCTGCTCCAAGGGTGAGGGCTGGCTAGGGGTCGCCCTGGAGGCACCTGTAGCCAGCTCTCATCCTCATTGAGCTGCTCCAAGGGTGAGGGCTGGCTAGGGGTCGCCCTGGAGGCACCTGTAGCCAGCTCTCATCCTCATTGAGCTGCTCCAAGGGTGAGGGCTGGCTAGGGGTCGCCCTGGAGGCACCTGTAGCCAGCTCTCATCCTCATTGAGCTGCTCCAAGGGTGAGGGCTGGCTAGGGGTCGCCCTGGAGGCACCTGTAGCCAGCTCTCATCCTCATTGAGCTATTCCAAGGGTGAGGGCTGGCTACGTGTCGCCCTGGAGGCACTTGTAGCCAGCTCTCATCCTCATTGAGCTGCTCCAAGGGTGAGGGCTGGCTAGGGGTCGCCCTGGAGGCACCTGTAGCCAGCTCTCATCCTCATTGAGCTATTCCAAGGGTGAGGGCTGGCTACGTGTCGCCCTGGAGGCACTTGTAGCCAGCTCTCATCCTCATTGACCGTGATAACGGACGCTGCGCTGAACGGCGGCGCATAGGAACGGGCGGTGAAATAAGCGCGCCAAAAAAACTATAAAGTTTACGTTTTTTTTCCGTAATTCATCAGATGAGCGTGATAACGGACGCTGTGCTGAACGGCGGCGCGTAGGAACGGGCGGTGAAATAAGCGCGCCAAAAAAACTATAAAATTTACGTTTTTTTTCCGTAATTCATCAGATGAGCGTGATAACGGAAGCTGCGCTGAACGCCGGCGCGTAGGAACGGGCGGTGAAATAAGCGCGCCAAAAAAGCTATAAAGTGTACGTTTTTTTTCCATAATTCATAAGATGAGCGTGATAACGGAAGCTGTGTTGAACAGCGGCGCGTAGGAACGGGCGATGAAATAAGCGCGCCAAAAAAACTATAAAGTTTACGTTTTTTTTCCGTAATTCATCAGATGAGCGTGATAACGGACGCTGCGCTGAATGGCGGCGCGTAGGAACGGGCGGTGAAATAAGCGCGCCAAAAAAACTATAAAGTTTACGTTTTTTTCCGTAATTCATCAGATGAGCGTGATAACGGATGCTGTGCTGAACGACGGCACGTAGGAACGGGCGGTGAAATAAGTGCGCCAAAAAAACGATAAAGTTTAAGTTTTTTTTCTGTAATTTATCAGATGAGCGTGATAACGGACGCAGCCCTTAACGGCGGCGTCAGAGCGACTTTTTTTTGTTGCAGATTGAATTTTAAGTGCTTTTGGTATCATCAAACCTGTAGCCAGCTCTCATCCTCATTGAGCTATTCCAAGGGTGAGGGCTGGCTAGGGGTCGCCCTGGAGGCACCTGTAGCCAGCTCTCATCCTCATTGAGCTGCTCCAAGGGTGAGGGCTGGCTAGGGGTCGCCCTGGAGGCACCTTTAGCCAGCTCTCATACTCATTGAGGTGCTCCAAGGGTGAGGGCTGGCTAGGGGTCGCCCTGGAGGCACCTGTAGCCAGCTCTCATCCTCATTGAGCTGCTCCAAGGGTGAGGGCTGGCTACGGGTCGCCCTGGAGGCACCTGTAGCCAGCTCTCATCCTCATTGAGCTGCTCCAAGGGTGAGGGCTGGCTAGGGGTCGCCCTGGAGGCACCTGTAGCCAGCTCTCATCCTCATTGAGCTGCTCCAAGGGTGAGGGCTGGCTAGGGGTCGCCCTGGAGGCACCTGTAGCCAGCTCTCATCCTCATTGAGCTGCTCCAAGGGTGAGGGCTGGCTAGGGGTCGCCCTGGAGGCACCTGTAGCCAGCTCTCATCCTCATTGAGCTGCTCCAAGGGTGAGGGCTGGCTAGGGGTCGCCCTGGAGGCACCTGTAGCCAGCTCTCATCCTCATTGAGCTGCTCCAAGGGTGAGGGCTGGCTAGGGGTCGCCCTGGAGGCACCTGTAGCCAGCTCTCATCCTCATTGAGCTGCTCCAAGGGTGAGGGCTGGCTAGGGGTCGCCCTGGAGGCACCTGTAGCCAGCTCTCATCCTCATTGAGCTGCTCCAAGGGTGAGGGCTGGCTAGGGGTCGCCCTGGAGGCACCTGTAGCCAGCTCTCATCCTCATTGAGCTGCTCCAAGGGTGAGGGCTGGCTAGGGGTCGCCCTGGAGGCACCTGTAGCCAGCTCTCATCCTCATTGAGCTATTCCAAGGGTGAGGGCTGGCTACGTGTCGCCCTGGAGGCACTTGTAGCCAGCTCTCATCCTCATTGACCGTGATAACGGACGCTGCGCTGAACGGCGGCGCATAGGAACGGGCGGTGAAATAAGCGCGCCAAAAAAACTATAAAGTTTACGTTTTTTTTCCGTAATTCATCAGATGAGGGTGATAACGGACGCTGCGCTGAACGGCGGCGCGTAGGAACGGGCGGTGAAATAAGCGCGCCAAAAAAACTATAAAGTTTACGTTTTTTTTCCGTAATTCATCAGATGAGCGTGATAACGGACGCTGCGCTGAATGGCGGCGCGTAGGAACGGGCGGTGAAATAAGCGCGCCAAAAAAACTATAAAGTTTACGTTTTTTTTCCGTAATTCATCAGATGAGCGTTATAACAGATGCTGTGCTGAACGGCGGCACGTAGGAACGGGCGAAGAAATAAGTGCGCCAAAAAAACGATAAAGTTTACGTTTTTTTTCTGTAATTTATCAGATCAGCGTGATAACGGACGCAGCCCTTAACGGCGGCGTCAGAGCGACTTTATTTTGTTGCAGATTGAATTTTAAGTGCTTTTGCTATCATCAAACCTGTAGCCAGCTCTCATCCTCATTGAGCTATTCCAAGGGTGAGGGCTGGCTAGGGGTCGCCCTGGAGGCACCTGTAGCCAGCTCTCATCCTCATTGAGCTGCTCCAAGGGTGAGGGCTGGCTAGGGGTCGCCCTGGAGGCACCTGTAGCCAGCTCTCATCCTCATTGAGCTGCTCCAAGGGTGAGGGCTGGCTAGGGGTCGCCCTGGAGGCACCTGTAGCCAGCTCTCATCCTCATTGAGCTATTCCAAGGGTGAGGGCTGGCTACGTGTCGCCCTGGAGGCACTTGTAGCCAGCTCTCATCCTCATTGAGCGTGATAACGGACGCTGCGCTGAACGGCGGCGCATAGGAACGGGCGGTGAAATAAGCGCGCCAAAAAAACTATAAAGTTTACGTTTTTTTTCCGCAATTCATCAGATGAGGGTGATAACGGACGCTGCGCTGAACGGCGGCGCGTAGGAACGGGCGGTGAAATAAGCGCGCCAAAAAAACTATAAAGTTTACGTTTTTTTTCCGTAATTCATCAGATGAGCGTGATAACGGACGCTGCGCTGAATGGCGGCGCGTAGGAACGGGCGGTGAAATAAGCGCGCCAAAAAAACTATAAAGTTTACGTTTTTTTTCCGTAATTCATCAGATGAGCGTGATAACGGATGCTGTGCTGAACGGCGGCATGTAGGAACGGGCGATGAAATAAGTGCGCCAAAAAAACGATAAAGTTTACGTTTTTTTTCTGTAATTTATCAGATCAGCGTGATAACGGACACAGCCCTTAACGGCGGCGTCAGAGCGACTTTATTTTGTTGCATTTGAATTTTAAGTGCTTTTGCTATCATCAAACCTGTAGCCAGCTCTCATCCTCATTGAGCTATTCCAAGGGTGAGGGCTGGCTAAGGGTCGCCCTGGAGGCACCTGTAGCCAGCTCTCATCCTCATTGAGCTGCTCCAAGGGTGAGGGCTGGCTAGGGGTCGCCCTGGAGGCACCTGTAGCCAGCTCTCATCCTCATTGAGCTATTCCAAGGGTGAGGGCTGGCTACGTGTCGCCCTGGAGGCACTTGTAGCCAGCTCTCATCCTCATTGAGCGTGATAACGGACGCTGCGCTGAACGGCGGCGCATAGGAACGGGCGGTGAAATAAGCGCGCCAAAAAAACTATAAAGTTTACGTTTTTTTTCCGTAATTCATCAGATGAGGGTGATAACGGACGCTGCGCTGAACGGCGGCGCGTAAGAACGGGCGGTGAAATAAGCGCGCCAAAAAAACTATAAAGTTTACGTTTTTTTTCCGTAATTCATCAGATGAGCGTGATAACGGACGCTGCGCTGAATGGCGGCGCGTAGGAACGGGCGGTGAAATAAGCGCGCCAAAAAAACTATAAAGTTTACGTTTTTTTTCCGTAATTCATCAGATGAGCGTGATAACGGATGCTGTGCTGAACGGCGGCACGTAGAAACGGGCGATGAAATAAGTGCGCCAAAAAAACGATAAAGTTTACGTTTTTTTTCTGTAATTTATCAGATCAGCGTGATAACGGACGCAGCCCTTAACGGCGGCGTCAGAGCGACTTTATTTTGTTGCAGATTGAATTTTAAGTGCTTTTGCTATCATCAAACCTGTAGCCAGCTCTCATCCTCATTGAGCTATTCCAAGGGTGAGGGCTGGCTAGGGGTCGCCCTGGAGGCACCTGTAGCCAGCTCTCATCCTCATTGAGCTGCTCCAAGGGTGAGGGCTGGCTAGGGGTCGCCCTGGAGGCACCTGTAGCCAGCTCTCATCCTCATTGAGCTGCTCCAAGGGTGAGGGCTGGCTAGGGGTCGCCCTGGAGGCACCTGTAGCCAGCTCTCATCCTCATTGAGCTGCTCCAAGGGTGAGGGCTGGCTAGGGGTCGCCCTGGAGGCACCTGTAGCCAGCTCTCATCCTCATTGAGCTGCTCCAAGGGTGAGGGCTGGCTAGGGGTCGCCCTGGAAGCACCTGTAGCCAGCTCTCATCCTCATTGAGCTGCTCCAAGGGTGAGGGCTGGCTAGGGGTCGCCCTGGAGGCACCTGTAGCCAGCTCTCATCCTCATTGAGCTGCTCCAAGGGTGAGGGCTGGCTAGGGGTCGCCCTGGAGGCACCTGTAGCCAGCTCTCATCCTCATTGAGCTATTCCAAGGGTGAGGGCTGGCTACGTGTCGCCCTGGAGGCACTTGTAGCCAGCTCTCATCCTCATTGAGCGTGATAACGGACGCTGCGCTGAACGGCGGCGCATAGGAACGGGCGGTGAAATAAGCGCGCCAAAAAAACTATAAAGTTTACGTTTTTTTTCCGTAATTCATCAGATGAGGGTGATAACGGACGCTGCGCTGAACGGCGGCGCGTAGGAACGGGCGGTGAAATAAGCGCGCCAAAAAAACTATAAAGTTTACGTTTTTTTTCCGTAATTCATCAGATGAGCGTGATAACGGACGCTGCGCTGAATGGCGGCGCGTAGGAACGGGCGGTGAAATAAGCGCGCCAAAAAAACTATAAAGTTTACGTTTTTTTTTCCGTAATTCATCAGATTAGCGTGATAACGGATGCTGTGCTGAACGGCGGCACGTAGGAACGGGCGATGAAATAAGTGCGCCAAAAAAACGATAAAGTTTACGTTTTTTTTCTATAATTTATCAGATCAGCGTGATAACGGACGCAGCCCTTAACGGCGGCGTCAGAGCGACTTTATTTTGTTGCAGATTGAATTTTAAGTGCTTTTGCTATCATCAAACCTGTAGCCAGCTCTCATCCTCATTGAGCTATTCCAAGGGTGAGGGCTGGCTAGGGGTCGCCCTGGAGGCACCTGTAGCCAGCTCTCATCCTCATTGAGCTGCTCCAAGGGTGAGGGCTGGCTAGGGGTCGCCCTGGAGGCACCTGTAGCCAGCTCTCATCCTCATTGAGCTGCTCCAAGGGTGAGGGCTGGCTAGGGGTCGCCCTGGAGGCACCTGTAGCCAGCTCTCATCCTCATTGAGCTGCTCCAAGGGTGAGGGCTGGCTAGGGGTCGCCCTGGAGGCACCTGTAGCCAGCTCTCATCCTCATTGAGCTGCTCCAAGGGTGAGGGCTGGCTAGGGGTCGCCCTGGAGGCACCTGTAGCCAGCTCTCATCCTCATTGAGCTGCTCCAAGGGTGAGGGCTGGCTAGGGGTCGCCCTGGAGGCACCTGTAGCCAGCTCTCATCCTCATTGAGCTATTCCAAGGGTGAGGGCTGGCTACGTGTCGCCCTGGAGGCACTTGTAGCCAGCTCTCATCCTCATTGAGCGTGATAACGGACGCTGCGCTGAACGGCGGCGCATAGGAACGGGCGGTGAAATAAGCGCGCCAAAAAAACTATAAAGTTTACGTTTTTTTTCCGTAATTCATCAGATGAGCGTGATAACGGACGCTGCGCTGAATGGCGGCGCGTAGGAACGGGCGGTGAAATAAGCGCGCCAAAGAAAACTATAAAGTTTACGTTTTTTTTCCGTAATTCATCAGATGAGCGTGATAACGGATGCTGTGCTGAACGGCGGCACGTAGGAACGGGCGATGAAATAAGTGCGCCAAAAAAACTATAAAGTTTACGTTTTTTTTCCGTAATTCATCAGATGAGCGTGATAACGGATGCTGTGCTGAACGGCGGCACGTAGGAACGGGCGATGAAATAAGTGCGCCAAAAAAACTATAAAGTTTACGTTTTTTTTCTGTAATTTATAAGATCAGCGTGATAACGGACGCAGCCCTTAACGGCGGCGTCAGAGCGACTTTATTTTGTTGCATTTGAATTTTAAGTGCTTTTGCTATCATCAAACCTGTAGCCAGCTCTCATCCTCATTGAGCTATTCCAAGGGTGAGGGCTGGCTAAGGGTCGCCCTGGAGGCACCTGTAGCCAGCTCTCATCCTCATTGAGCTGCTCCAAGGGTGAGGGCTGGCTAGGGGTCGCCCTGGAGGCACCTGTAGCCAGCTCTCATCCTCATTGAGCTGCTCCAAGGGTGAGGGCTGGCTACGGGTCGCCCTGGAGGCACCTGTAGCCAGCTCTCATCCTCATTGAGCTGCTCCAAGGGTGAGGGCTGGCTAGGGTTCGCCCTGGAGGCACCTGTAGCCAGCTCTCATCCTCATTGAGCTGCTCCAAGGGTGAGGGCTGGCTAGGGGTCGCCCTGGAGGCACCTGTAGCCAGCTCTCATCCTCATTGAGCTATTCCAAGGGTGAGGGCTGGCTACGTGTCGCCCTGGAGGCACTTGTAGCCAGCTCTCATCCTCATTGAGCGTGATAACGGACGCTGCGCTGAACGGCGGCGCATAGGAACGGGCGGTGAAATAAGCGCGCCAAAAAAACTATAAAGTTTACGTTTTTTTTCCGTAATTCATCAGATGAGGGTGATAACGGACGCTGCGCTGAACGGCGGCGCGTAGGAACGGGCGGTGAAATAAGCGCGCCAAAAAAACTATAAAATTTACGTTTTTTTTCCGTAATTCATCAGATGAGCGTGATAACGGAAGCTGCGCTGAACGGCGGCGCGTAGGAACGGGCGGTGAAATAAGCGCGCCAAAAAAGCTATAAAGTGTACGTTTTTTTTCCATAATTCATTAGATGAGCGTGATAACGGAAGCTGCGTTGAACGGCGGCGCGTAGGAACGGGCGGTGAAATAAGCGCGCCAAAAAAACTATAAAGTTTACGTTTTTTTCCGTAATTCATCAGATGAGCGTGATAACGGACGCTGCGCTGAATGGCGGCGCGTAGGAACGGGCGGTGAAATAAGCGCGCCAAAAAAACTATAAAGTTTACGTTTTTTTTCCGTAATTCATCAGATGAGCGTGATAACGGATGCTGTGCTGAACGGCGGCACGTAGGAACGGGCGGTGAAATAAGTGCGCCAAAAAAACGATAAAGTTTACGTTTTTTTTCTGTAATTTATCAGATGAGCGTGATAACGGACGCAGCCCTTAACGGCGGCGTCAGAGCGACTTTTTTTTGTTGCAGATTGAATTTTAAGTGCTTTTGGTATCATCAAACCTGTAGCCAGCTCTCATCCTCATTGAGCTATTCCAAGGGTGAGGGCTGGCTAGGGGTCGCCCTGGAGGCACCTGTAGCCAGCTCTCATCCTCATTGAGCTGCTCCAAGGGTGAGGGCTGGCTAGGGGTCGCCCTGGAGGCACCTGTAGCCAGCTCTCATCCTCATTGAGCTGCTCCAAGGGTGAGGGCTGGCTAGGGGTCGCCCTGGAGGCACCTGTAGCCAGCTCTCATCCTCATTGAGCTGCTCCAAGGGTGAGGGCTGGCTAGGGGTCGCCCTGGAGGCACCTGTAGCCAGCTCTCAGCCTCATTGAGCTGCTCCAAGGGTGAGGGCTGGCTAGGGGTCGCCCTGGAGGCACCTGTAGCCAGCTCTCATCCTCATTGAGCTGCTCCAAGGGTGAGGGCTGGCTAGGGGTCGCCCTGGAGGCACCTGTAGCCAGCTCTCATCCTCATTGAGCTGCTCCAAGGGTGAGGGCTGGCTAGGGGTCGCCCTGGAGGCACCTGTAGCCAGCTCTCATCCTCATTGAGCTGCTCCAAGGGTGAGGGCTGGCTACGGGTCTCCCTGGAGGCACCTGTAGCCAGCTCTCATCCTCATTGAGCTGCTCCAAGGGTGAGGGCTGGCTAGGGGTCGCCCTGGAGGCACCTGTAGCCAGCTCTCATCCTCATTGAGCTGCTCCAAGGGTGAGGGCTGGCTAGGGGTCGCCCTGGAGGCACCTGTAGCCAGCTCTCATCCTCATTGAGCTGCTCCAAGGGTGAGGGCTGGCTAGGGGTCGCCCTGGAGGCACCTGTAGCCAGCTCTCATCCTCATTGAGCTATTCCAAGGGTGAGGGCTGGCTACGTGTCGCCCTGGAGGCACTTGTAGCCAGCTCTCATCCTCATTGAGCGTGATAACGGACGCTGCGCTGAACGGCGGCGCATAGGAACGGGCGGTGAAATAAGCGCGCCAAAAAAACTATAAAGTTTACATTTTTTTTCCGTAATTCATCAGATGAGGGTGATAACGGACTCTGCGCTGAACGGCGGCGCGTAGGAACGGGCGGTGAAATAAGTGCGCCAAAAAAACTATAAAGTTTACGTTTTTTTTCCGTAATTCATCAGATGAGCGTGATAACGGACGCTGCGCTGAATGGCGGCGCGTAGGAACGGGCGGTGAAATAAGCGCGCCAAAAAATTTATAAAGTTTACGTTTTTTTTCCGTAATTCATCAGATGAGCGTGATAACGGATGCTGTGCTGAACGGCGGCACGTAGGAACGGGCGATGAAATAAGTGCGCCAAAAAAACTATAAAGTTTACGTTTTTTTTCCGTAATTCATCAGATGAGCGTGATAACGGATGCTGTGCTGAACGGCGGCACGTAGGAACGGGCGATGAAATAAGTGCGCCAAAAAAACGATAAAGTTTACGTTTTTTTTCTGTAATTTATCAGATCAGCGTGATAACGGACGCAGCCCTTAACGGCGGCGTCAGAGCGACTTTATTTTGTTGCAGATTGAATTTTAAGTGCTTTTGCTATCATCAAACCTGTAGCCAGCTCTCATCCTCATTGAGCTATTCCAAGGGTGAGGGCTGGCTAAGGGTCGCCCTGGAGGCACCTGTAGCCAGCTCTCATCCTCATTGAGCTGCTCCAAGGGTGAGGGCTGGCTAGGGGTCGCCCTGGAGGCACCTGTAGCCAGCTCTCATCCTCATTGAGCTGCTCCAAGGGTGAGGGCTGGCTACGGGTCGCCCTGGAGGCACCTGTAGCCAGCTCTCATCCTCATTGAGCTGCTCCAAGGGTGAGGGCTGGCTAGGGGTCGCCCTGGAGGCACCTGTAGCCAGCTCTCATCCTCATTGAGCTGCTCCAAGGGTGAGGGCTGGCTAGGGGTCGCCCTGGAGGCACCTGTAGCCAGCTCTCATCCTCATTGAGCTGCTCCAAGGGTGAGGGCTGGCTAGGGGTCGCCCTGGAGGCACCTGTAGCCAGCTCTCAGCCTCATTGAGCTGCTCCAAGGGTGAGGGCTGGCTAGGGGTCGCCCTGGAGGCACCTGTAGCCAGCTCTCATCCTCATTGAGCTGCTCCAAGGGTGAGGGCTGGCTAGGGGTCGCCCTGGAGGCACCTGTAGCCAGCTCTCATCCTCATTGAGCTGCTCCAAGGGTGAGGGCTGGCTAGGGGTCGCCCTGGAGGCACCTGTAGCCAGCTCTCATCCTCATTGAGCTGCTCCAAGGGTGAGGGCTGGCTACGGGTCACCCTGGAGGCACCTGTAGCCAGCTCTCATCCTCATTGAGCTGCTCCAAGGGTGAGGGCTGGCTAGGGGTCGCCCTGGAGGCACCTGTAGCCAGCTCTCATCCTCATTGAGCTGCTCCAAGGGTGAGGGCTGGCTAGGGGTCGCCCTGGAGGCACCTGTAGCCAGCTCTCATCCTCATTGAGCTGCTCCAAGGGTGAGGGCTGGCTAGGGGTCGCCCTGGAGGCACCTGTAGCCAGCTCTCATCCTCATTGAGCTATTCCAAGGGTGAGGGCTGGCTACGTGTCGCCCTGGAGGCACTTGTAGCCAGCTCTCATCCTCATTGAGCGTGATAACGGACGCTGCGCTGAACGGCGGCGCATAGGAACGGGCGGTGAAATAAGCGCGCCAAAAAAACTATAAAGTTTACATTTTTTTTCCGTAATTCATCAGATGAGGGTGATAACGGACTCTGCGCTGAACGGCGGCGCGTAGGAACGGGCGGTGAAATAAGTGCGCCAAAAAAACTATAAAGTTTACGTTTTTTTTCCGTAATTCATCAGATGAGCGTGATAACGGACGCTGCGCTGAATGGCGGCGCGTAGGAACGGGCGGTGAAATAAGCGCGCCAAAAAATTTATAAAGTTTACGTTTTTTTTCCGTAATTCATCAGATGAGCGTGATAACGGATGCTGTGCTGAACGGCGGCACGTAGGAACGGGCGATGAAATAAGTGCGCCAAAAAAACTATAAAGTTTACGTTTTTTTTCCGTAATTCATCAGATGAGCGTGATAACGGATGCTGTGCTGAACGGCGGCACGTAGGAACGGGCGATGAAATAAGTGCGCCAAAAAAACGATAAAGTTTACGTTTTTTTTCTGTAATTTATCAGATGAGCGTGATAACGGACGCAGCCCTTAACGGCGGCGTCAGAGCGACTTTATTTTGTTGCAGATTGAATTTTAAGTGCTTTTGCTATCATCAAACCTGTAGCCAGCTCTCATCCTCATTGAGCTATTCCAAGGGTGAGGGCTGGCTAAGGGTCGCCCTGGAGGCACCTGTAGCCAGCTCTCATCCTCATTGAGCTGCTCCAAGGGTGAGGGCTGGCTAGGGGTCGCCCTGGAGGCACCTGTAGCCAGCTCTCATCCTCATTGAGCTGCTCCAAGGGTGAGGGCTGGCTACGAGTCGCCCTGGAGGCACCTGTAGCCAGCTCTCATCCTCATTGAGCTGCTCCAAGGGTGAGGGCTGGCTAGGGGTCGCCCTGGAGGCACCTGTAGCCAGCTCTCATCCTCATTGAGCTGCTCCAAGGGTGAGGGCTGGCTAGGGGTCGCCCTGGAGGCACCTGTAGCCAGCTCTCATCCTTATTGTGCTGCTCCAAGGGTGAGGGCTGGCTACGGGTCACCCTGGAGGCACCTGTAGCCAGCTCTCATCCTCATTGAGCTGCTCCAAGGGTGAGGGCTGGCTAGGGGTCGCCCTGGAGGCACCTGTAGCCAGCTCTCATCCTCATTGAGCTGCTCCAAGGGTGAGGGCTGGCTAGGGGTCGCCCTGGAGGCACCTGTAGCCAGCTCTCATCCTCATTGAGCTGCTCCAAGGGTGAGGGCTGGCTAGGGGTCGCCCTGGAGGCACCTGTAGCCAGCTCTCATCCTCATTGAGCTATTCCAAGGGTGAGGGCTGGCTACGTGTCGCCCTGGAGGCACTTGTAGCCAGCTCTCATCCTCATTGAGCGTGATAACGGACGCTGCGCTGAACGGCGGCGCATAGGAACGGGCGGTGAAATAAGCGCGCCAAAAAAACTATAAAGTTTACATTTTTTTTCCGTAATTCATCAGATGAGGGTGATAACGGACGCTGCGCTGAACGGCGGCGCGTAGGAACGGGCGGTGAAATAAGTGCGCCAAAAAAACTATAAAGTTTACGTTTTTTTTCCGTAATTCATCAGATGAGCGTGATAACGGACGCTGCGCTGAATGGCGGCGCGTAGGAACGGGCGGTGAAATAAGCGCGCCAAAAAATTTATAAAGTTTACGTTTTTTTTCCGTAATTCATCAGATGAGCGTGATAACGGATGCTGTGCTGAACGGCGGCACGTAGGAACGGGCGATGAAATAAGTGCGCCAAAAAAACTATAAAGTTTACGTTTTTTTTCCGTAATTCATCAGATGAGCGTGATAACGGATGCTGTGCTGAACGGCGGCACGTAGGAACGGGCGATGAAATAAGTGCGCCAAAAAAACGATAAAGTTTACGTTTTTTTTCTGTAATTTATCAGATCAGCGTGATAACGGACGCAGCCCTTAACGGCGGCGTCAGAGCGACTTTATTTTGTTGCAGATTGAATTTTAAGTGCTTTTGCTATCATCAAACCTGTAGCCAGCTCTCATCCTCATTGAGCTATTCCAAGGGTGAGGGCTGGCTAAGGGTCGCCCTGGAGGCACCTGTAGCCAGCTCTCATCCTCATTGAGCTGCTCCAAGGGTGAGGGCTGGCTAGGGGTCGCCCTGGAGGCACCTGTAGCCAGCTCTCATCCTCATTGAGCTGCTCCAAGGGTGAGGGCTGGCTACGAGTCGCCCTGGAGGCACCTGTAGCCAGCTCTCATCCTCATTGAGCTGCTCCAAGGGTGAGGGCTGGCTAGGGGTCGCCCTGGAGGCACCTGTAGCCAGCTCTCATCCTCATTGAGCTGCTCCAAGGGTGAGGGCTGGCTAGGGGTCGCCCTGGAGGCACCTGTAGCCAGCTCTCATCCTCATTGAGCTGCTCCAAGGGTGAGGGCTGGCTAGGGTTCGCCCTGGAAGCACCTGTAGCCAGCTCTCATCCTCATTGAGCTGCTCCAAGGGTGAGGGCTGGCTAGGGGTCGCCCTGGAGGCACCTGTAGCCAGCTCTCATCCTCATTGAGCTATTCCAAGGGTGAGGGCTGGCTACGTGTCGCCCTGGAGGCACTTGTAGCCAGCTCTCATCCTCATTGAGCGTGATAACGGACGCTGCGCTGAACGGCGGCGCATAGGAACGGGCGGTGAAATAAGCGCGCCAAAAAAACTATAAAGTTTACGTTTTTTTTCCGTAATTCATCAGATGAGGGTGATAACGGACGCTGCGCTGAACGGCGGTGCGTAGGAACGGGCGGTGAAATAAGCGCGCCAAAAAAACTATAAAGTTTACGTTTTTTTTCCGTAATTCATCAGATGAGCGTGATAACGGACGCTGCGCTGAATGGCGGCGCGTAGGAACGGGCGGTGAAATAAGCGCGCCAAAAAAACTATAAAGTTTACGTTTTTTTTCCGTAAATCATCAGATGAGCGTGATAACGGATGCTGTGCTGAACGGCGGCACGTAGGAACGGGCGATGAAATAAGTGCGCCAAAAAAACGATAAAGTTTACGTTTTTTTTCGTAATTCATCAGATGAGGGTGATAACGGACGCTGCGCTGAACGGCGGCGCGTAGGAACGGGCGGTGAAATAACCGCGCCAAAAAAACTATAAAATTTACGTTTTTTTTCCGTAATTCATCAGATGAGCGTGATAACGGAAGCTGCGCTGAACGGCGGCGCGTAGGAATGGGCGGTGAAATAAGCGCGCCAAAAAAGCTATAAAGTGTACGTTTTTTTTCCATAATTCATTAGATGAGCGTGATAACGGAAGCTGCGTTGAACGGCGGCGCGTAGGAACGGGCGGTGAAATAAGCGCGCCAAAAAAACTATAAAGTTTACGTTTTTTTTCCGTAATTCATCAGATGAGCGTGATAACGGACGCTGCGCTGAATGGCGGCGCGTAGGAACGGGCGGTGAAATAAGCGCGCCAAAAAAACTATAAAGTTTACGTTTTTTTTCCGTAATTCATCAGATGAGCGTGATAACGGATGCTGTGCTGAACGGCGGCACGTAGGAACGGGCGGTGAAATAAGTGCGCCAAAAAAACGATAAAGTTTACGTTTTTTTTCTGTAATTTATCAGATGAGCGTGACAACGGACGCAGCCCTTAACGGCGGCGTCAGAGCGACTTTTTTTTGTTGCAGAATGAATTTTAAGTGCTTTTGGTATCATCAAACCTGTAGCCAGCTCTCATCCTCATTGAGCTATTCCAAGGGTGAGGGCTGGCTAGGGGTCGCCCTGGAGGCACCTGTAGCCAGCTCTCATCCTCATTGAGCTGCTCCAAGGGTGAGGGCTGGCTAGGGGTCGCCCTGGAGGCACCTGTAGCCAGCTCTCATCCTCATTGAGCTGCTCCAAGGGTGAGGGCTGGCTAGGGGTCGCCCTGGAGGCACCTGTAGCCAGCTCTCATCCTCATTGAGCTGCTCCAAGGGTGAGGGCTGGCTAGGGGTCGCCCTGGAGGCACCTGTAGCCAGCTCTCATCCTCATTGAGCTGCTCCAAGGGTGAGGGCTGGCTAGGGGTCGCCCTGGAGGCACCTGTAGCCAGCTCTCATCCTCATTGAGCTGCTCCAAGCGTGAGGGCTGGCTAGGGGTCGCCCTGGAGGCACCTGTAGCCAGCTCTCATCCTCATTGAGCTGCTCCAAGGGTGAGGGCTGGCTAGGGGTCTCCCTGGAGTCACCTGTAGCCAGCTCTCATCCTCATTGAGCTGCTCCAAGGGTGAGGGCTGGCTAGGGGTCGCCCTGGAGGCACCTGTAGCCAGCTCTCATCCTCATTGAGCTGCTCCAAGGGTGAGGGCTGGCTAGGGGTCGCCCTGGAGGCACCTGTAGCCAGCTCTCATCCTCATTGAGCTGCTCCAAGGGTGAGGGCTGGCTAGGGGTCGCCATGGAGGCACCTGTAGCCAGCTCTCATCCTCATTGAGCTGCTCCAAGGGTGAGGGCTGGCTAGGGGTCGCCCTGGAGGCACCTGTAGCCAGCTCTCATCCTCATTGAGCTGCTCCAAGGGTGAGGGCTGGCTAGGGGTCGCCCTGGAGGCACCTGTAGCCAGCTCTCATCCTCATTGAGCTGCTCCAAGGGTGAGGGCTGGCTAGGGGTCGCCCTGGAGGCACCTGTAGCCAGCTCTCATCCTCATTGAGCTGCTCCAAGGGTGAGGGCTGGCTAGGGGTCGCCCTGGAGGCACCTGTAGCCAGCTCTCATCCTCATTGAGCTGCTCCAAGGGTGAGGGCTGGCTAGGGGTCGCCCTGGAGGCACCTGTAGCCAGCTCTCATCCTCATTGAGCTGCTCCAAGGGTGAGGGCTGGCTAGGGGTCGCCCTGGAGGCACCTGTAGCCAGCTCTCATCCTCATTGAGCTGCTCCAAGGGTGAGGGCTGGCTAGGGGTCGCCCTGGAGGCACCTGTAGCCAGCTCTCATCCTCATTGAGCTGCTCCAAGGGTGAGGGCTGGCTAGGGGTCGCCCTGGAGGCACCTGTAGCCAGCTCTCATCCTCATTGAGCTATTCCAAGGGTGAGGGTTGGCTACGTGTCGCCCTGGAGGCACTTGTAGCCAGCTCTCATCCTCATTGAGCGTGATAACGGACGCTGCGCTGAACGGCGGCGCATAGGAACGGGCGGTGAAATAAGCGCGCCAAAAAAAACTATAAAGTTTACGTTTTTTTTCCGTAATTCATCAGATGAGGGTGATAACGGACGCTGCGCTGAACGGCGGCGCGTAGGAACGGGCGGTGAAATAAGCGCGCCACAAAAACTATAAAGTTTACGTTTTTTTTCCGTAATTCATCAGATGAGCATGATAACGGACGCTGCGCTGAATGGCGGCGCGTAGGAACGGGCGGTGAAATAAGCGCGCCAAAAAAACTATAAAGTTTACTTTTTTTTTCCGTAATTCATCAGATGAGCGTGATAACGGATGCTGTGCTGAACGGCGACACGTAGGAACGGGCGATGAAATAAGTGCGCCAAAAAAACGATAAAGTTTACGTTTTTTTTCTGTAATTTATCAGATCAGCGTGATAACGGACGCAGCCCTTAACGGCGGCGTCAGAGCGACTTTTTTTTGTTGTAGATTGAATTTTAAGTGCTTTTGCTATCATCAAACCTGTAGCCAGCTCTCATCCTCATTGAGCTATTCCAAGGGTGAGGGCTGGCTAAGGGTCGCCCTGGAGGCACCTGTAGCCAGCTCTCATCCTCATTGAGCTGCTCCAAGGGTGAGGGCTGGCTAGGGGTCGCCCTGGAGGCACCTGTAGCCAGCTCTCATCCTCATTGAGCTGCTCCAAGGGTGAGGGCTGGCTAGGGGTCGCCCTGGAGGCACCTGTAGCCAGCTCTCATCCTCATTGAGCTGCTCCAAGGGTGAGGGCTGGCTAGGGGTCGCCCTGGAGGCACCTGTAGCCAGCTCTCATCCTCATTGAGCTGCTCCAAGGGTGAGGGCTGGCTAGGGGTCGCCCTGGAGGCACCTGTAGCCAGCTCTCATCCTCATTGAGCTGCTCCAAGGGTGAGGGCTGGCTAGGGATCGCCCTGGAGGCACCTGTAGCCAGCTCTCATCCTCATTGAGCTGCTCCAAGGGTGAGGGCTGGCTAGGGGTCGTCCTGGAGGCACCTGTAGCCAGCTCTCATCCTCATTGAGCTGCTCCAAGGGTGAGGGCTGGCTAGGGGTCGCCCTGGAGGCACCTGTAGCCAGCTCTCATCCTCATTGAGCTGCTCCAAGGGTGAGGGCTGGCTAGGGGTCGCCCTGGAGGCACCTGTAGCCAGCTCTCATCCTCATTGAGCTGCTCCAAGGGTGAGGGCTGGCTACGGGTCGCCCTGGAGGCACCTGTAGCCAGCTCTCATCCTCATTGAGCTGCTCCAAGGGTGAGGGCTGGCTAGGGGTCGCCCTGGAGGCACCTGTAGCCAGCTCTCATCCTCATTGAGCTGCTCCAAGGGTGAGGGCTGGCTAGGGGTCGCCCTGGAGGCACCTGTAGCCAGCTCTCATCCTCATTGAGCTATTCCAAGGGTGAGGGCTGGCTACGGGTATGCCCTGGAGGCACCTGTAGCCAGCTCTCATCCTCATTGAGCTATTCCAAGGGTGAGGGCTGGCTAGGGGTCGCCCTGGAGGCACCTGTAGCCAGCTCTCATCCTCATTGAGCTATTCCAAGGGTGAGGGCTGGCTACGTGTCGCCCTGGAGGCACCTGTAGCCAGCTCTCATCCTCATTGAGCGTGATAACGGACGCTGCGCTGAACGGCGGCGCATAGGAACGGGCGGTGAAATAAGCGCGCCAAAAAAACTATAAAGTTTACGTTTTTTTTTCCGTAATTCATCAGATGAGTGTGATAACGGACGCTGCGCTGAACGGCGGCGCGTAGGAACGGGCGGTGAAATAAGCGCGCCAAAAAAACTATAAAATTTACGTTTTTTTTCCGTAATTCATCAGATGAGCGTGATAACGGAAGCTGAGCTGAACGGCGGCGCGTAGGAACGGGCGGTGAAATAAGCGCGCCAAAAAAGCTATAAAGTGTACGTGTTTTTTCCATAATTCATAAGATGAGCGTGATAACGGAAGCTGCGTTGAACGGCGGCGCGTAGGAACGGGCGGTGAAATAAGCGCGCCAAAAAAACTATAAAGTTTACATTTTTTTTCCGTAATTCATCAGATGAGCGTGATAACGGATGCTGCACTGAATGGCGGCGCGTAGGAACGGGCGGTGAAATAAGCGCGCCAAAAAAACTATAAAGTTTACGTTTTTTTTCCGTAATTCATCAGATGAGCGTGATAACGGAAGGTGCGCTGAACCGTGGCGCGTAGGAACGGGCGGTGAAATAAGTTCGCCAAAAAAACTATAAAGTTTACGTTTTTTTCCATAATTCATTAGATGAGCGTGATAACGGAAGCTGCGCTGAACGGCGGCGCGTAGGAAAAGGCAGTGAAATAAGCGCGCCAAAAAAGCTATAAAGTTTCCTTTTTTTTTCCGTAATTTATCAGATGAGCGTGATAACGGACGCAGCCCTTAACGGCGGCGTCAGAGCGACTTTTTTTTGTTGCAGATTGAATTTTAAGTGCTTTTGGTATCATCAAACCTGTAGCCAGCTCTCATCCTCATTGAGCTATTCCAAGGGTGAGGGCTGGCTAGGGGTCACCCTGGAGGCACCTGTAGCCAGCTCTCATCCTCATTGAGCTATTCCAAGGGTGAGGGCTGGCTACGGGTCGCCCTGGAGGCACCTGTAGCCAGCTCTCATCCTCATTGAGCTGCTCCAAGGGTGAGGGCTGGCTAGGGGTCGCCCTGGAGGCACCTGTAGCCAGCTCTCATCCTCATTGAGCTATTCCAAGGGTGAGGGCTGGCTACGGGTCGTCCTGGAAGTACCTGTAGCCAGCTCTCATCAAGAAAAAGCTACGCCTACTAAGTTGCATTAACCAATCGGAGCAGATTCATGATTTACATTCAAATAAACCATCATTTTAGGAAAAGGAAAAGGAGTTTTGGAGGGAAGTTTAATTTGATCCAGTGCTCAGGAGCAACAAGGGTGATTAGTGCACAAGAGAAGCTGTGACCTTAGCCAATTACAACCATGCCGCCCAAAAGAAGGTAAGTACACCTGGTGGGATAGTGAGTGGGAGGGAAATATGAATCTGCAGAGGTATGTGTTGCTTCTAGAAATACTCTTTATGGACACCATTGCAGCATGCATTCTGGGGTACACTGAGACCATGGGAGTATTTGCAGAAGAGGTTAACATACAGCATGTATTGGGATCAGGTGCCTAACTATACTGCAGCATCATCTGAGCTTGTACTGGAATCAGGTGTATAAGTATACTTGTACTCATATAGCTTGTACTGGAATCAGGTGTATAAGTATACTTGTACTCATATAGCTTGTACTGGAATCAGGTGTATAAGTATACTTGTACTCATATAGCTTGTACTGGAATCAGGTGTATAAGTATGCTTGTACTCATATAGTTTGTACTGGAATCAGGTGCCTAATCTGATGTCCTCTCTGTGACCTCTGCAAACTTTTTAGCTTGGTTGTATTACTGTGGTGGGGGGAGGGGGAAGGATTGCGGTGTGAAAGTGTATTATAACATCATGTTAAGGCTTGCAATTGTTCAGGCTCAGTCACAGAAAGGGTTTATGTTTTTGGCGCGGTCTTTCTGTATCTTTCAAAGTTTGCAGTGTGAAAAGGCTTTAAACTGTATATGTACTTGATCGCTCACTCGTTTTTTCTCCTTTTTGACTGATAAATGAGTGCCGGTCATGTGCAAAACTGTATAAGCATTTGCATAGTCAATACCACATTAATTTTTTGCACGGTATCTTTGTCAATCTAAATAATTCTTGCAAAACCTCAGATTTGCGCAAGATCTAGGAACATGCATATGATAAAAAACCGCATGTGTTATGTGCACAATATTGCCACAATTTGTGTAGTATGCTATAAAAGTGCATTAACTTGTGCTAAACAATTGCTCCTTAAAAAATTGTGTACGTTTGTCCGTTTTTGTGACCAAAAATGAGGGCTGGCTATTGGTGGTCAAAATACACTCTAGAGCCAGCCCTCATCTTTTTAAAAAAATCTATGGCAATGATGAGACGTGCCTTTTCTCATGAGCTGTGTATTTGTTGTAAAAAAAAATCAGATTTTTGAAATCCAGTTATCCTGCTGAAACATAAAAAATGCTGGTTGATATTAGTGGGTGGAAAAGCTAGATTCTCACTGATATTGTTCCTGATCTTCCATTTTTCTTTTTTACAGCGGCTTCAGGATGCTGAAGACATGTCCACTATGTTACAAAGCATTTACTCAACTGCCACAGCACCTTACACGACAATGCCTTAGATGCTGTACACAAGAGGAGAAGGATGCGCTAGTGAAAGAATCTAGAAACTCACTGATAGCAATTGCAACAAAAGGAACATATATCCCTTATGACAAGATTCCAGAGATCACTACAAAGGACGATCTTATCTCCTTCCTGGAGGACAGAGGGTTTATAGTACCCGAGAAACCAACTATGGCCAGGTATGCCCCACTAGCATCTTATTCTTTGAATACTGATGTTCATACTTGTGTAAGCTTTATAGATTTGCATATATGTTCTGAACTATGCCAAATAATCACGTGTATTTTATATTTACAGGATTGTTGAAGATGAGGGGGCATCACCTGTGCAGGAGGAGCTGACAGCCAGTGAGCAAGAGCTGCCTAATGAGGAGGAAGTGCTGCCTGTTGAGGAGGAAATGTCTACAGTCATCGAGGAGGAGTCGCCCGTCCCAGAGGAAGAGCCGCCCGTCCCAGAGGAAGAGCCGCCCGTCCCAGAGGAAGAGCTGTCCGTCACAGAGGAAGAGCCGTCCGTCACAGAGGAAGAGCCGCCCGTCACAGTGGAAGAGCCGCCCGTCCCAGAGGAAGAGCCGCCCGTCCCAGAGGAAGAGCCGTCCGTCACAGAGGAAGAGCCGTCCGTCACAGTGGAAGAGCCGTCCGTCCCAGAGGAAGAGCCGCCCGTCACAGTGGAAGAGCCGCCCGTCCCAGAGGAAGAGCCGCCCGTCCCAGAGGAAGAGCCGCCCGTCCCAGAGGAAGAGCCGCCCGTCCCAGAGGAAGAGCCGTCCGTCACAGAGGAAGAGCCGTCCGTCACAGAGGAAGAGCCGCCCGTCACAGTGGAAGAGCCGTCCGTCACAGAGGAAGAGCCGCCCGTCCCAGAGGATTATGATGTCTACAGGTCAGTGTAAATTTATACAAGGAATTTACTTTAATCCCTTGCTCAAACATTGCCTTGGCCTCAGCACATCCTGGCTTTTAGGCCACTTTAAAAAATTGTCAACACTGCTGGCCTACTCAAGATTGTACTTCACGTTATTACTAAGGATTTTTATAATTTACAGGACTGTTGAAGATGAGAAGCCATCTACATCAACTGGCACATCGGCATGCCGAGCCATATCAAATCCTGAATTGGTGCATCTTTCAGCTGCAGAAGACTATACATCCTCTGAAACATCCGACAGTGAAGCCGATCAACAACCAGAGACCAGAGAAAGAGAGGAAAATACCAGCCAAACAGATGAAGACAGGCCGAGGTCAGTTAGTGTGTGTAACATTCTCACTCATCATGCTTTTATATATATATACATATCTATATATATCTATATATATATATCTATATATATATCTATATATATATATATATTTATATATATATATATTGAGCAAAAAAACAATACAAATAATGTTTAACTGGGACAATTAATAGCATATCCCACAACTTTACAGCCCTTACAAAGTAATTTTTTCTCCTATTTTAGGCAATAGATTTCCCTTCCATTGCAGCCATAAAACAGGATGCCAAAAAAGTGCCCTACACACAGACAGCTCTGTGGGGCACACAGCTTTGGCGGGGCATACTAAAATGCACTGCCATTACGATTTTCATCTGTGGGCCAGTAGAGGATGATGTACTAGCTTTACCCACAGATGAACTTCAGAACACGCAGTGTTCAGCAGTGGATGCTGCGTATAAAGGGCAGGCAGCCAGCAAAGTGCTGCTGCCAGTCAGAGCACTGGGGTCCACAGAAATCGGGCCTGGGGACACAGAAATGTTTACCACCCCTGACAACGGTGAGTGGAACCCCCAGCTGTCAAGGTCCCCGACATTTCCCCAGATTCTTCCACTGGGTGAGGGCCCCATGAATGCGTCGTTACAGGGAACCCTGGACTCACAGGCCCCATAGCGGCTGCATAGTCTACTGCCATTGGCAGGACGTCACTATATATATGCTGTATATGCTTACACAGTATTTTTCTCAAAGTTCTAATTTGTTTCTACTCTGACCTGTTGTTCTTTCTTCCAAATTTGTAGGATGACAAGCCAGAAATGGACTGTTGACAAGAGGATCAAAATGAAAGATGCAGGTTATTATGATCACCATTCTCTGTCTCATCCAATATTAAAAGGTTTTTCCTCTTATTTGCAGAACCATTGCAAGCTGGAAAGATACAAACAAATTGTTGAAAATGTGTCAAGGTTTTTATACTTTATGAACAAACGCCGTGTGAGCCTCAACTTTGCGACAAAGATTGAAAACGCCCATTTATTTTTCAAAAACCTTCAAGATCTCGGTCTGTGCAACCAAACTGTCACCAACTACATTAAGAATGTCCGGAAATTTGTACATTATCAACTATTTGCAACCAATTTACGCGATAAAAATGAAAAACTCTTCAAGGCAATGAAGTATTTCCAGTATGTGACTGCGGATATTCAGAAGAAATTTTCCAAGGGAGTTGCAAAAGAAGTTGTCAGCAAAAGGTATGTCAGCTAATTTTTATCCTTTCAGATGTATGCACAATTATTATTTTTTCTCTTTTCTCTCTCCCGCCAGGATTTTTCATACATGACTTAAAAATAGGCCTCACCTATCAGTCACATTTATTAATCTTTCTCTTAGGTACCTGGAGTTGCATAAATTGGACAAAACACCTCAGCAATGCCAGGAGATCCTGACCATTGCAAAGCCAGCTTTCCTGCAAGCCATCGAGGATGTCCAAGGAGGATCCCGAAATGAAGTGCATCAGTTGGAGATTCTCTATTACCTTGAGGCCTTAATCATACTAAAACACTTACAAAGACCAGGAGTTGTCAGAAACATGACGGTAAGTAACAACCTACTCATTATCCTGATTTAAAGCCACATGTCTATCTAACTTTCCCATGTCTTGACTCACAGGTTTCTGAGTGGACAGAGAGGATGCGTCACATCTATCAAAATGAACAGCTAATAATTGTCGGAGTTAAATCCCATAAGACTGCTGCCCACCAAGTAGCCTGTTTTGTGCTTACTGAAGAAGAAGAAAAGGTAAGATGTTCCTGTCACTACGATGGCACCCACATTAGAGAGGGATCTGTTAGTTGTCATGACTTCAACCCGTAGGATTAGTGGCATTCTGTCCCTTTTAGTAGATCCTCCCTTTAACCAGATTTTACAGGACAACTTGGTGCTACATCCTCATGCAGGTGTGTTGGGAGTCTTTCCCTTATTTCCCTGCAGTATCCAGGATGCTAAACCATAGTATCGGTGTCCAGAATAGTGCATTTTCTTAACAATAATGCTTGTTGCAGCAGCATCCAGAATGCATTATCAGTAGGAACAGATATGCTCTCCCTTATCACAGATGTTCTGCACTTTAAATGAATGGTGGGCAGTTTATAGTCTGACATATGTTTGGTGTGAGGTGACTTTTCTATATATTTAGATTGTGTGGTTCCTATCATGCTCTGAAATCCAACTGAGGCGGAGGAGAGATACTGCCCTTTTAGTCTGTAGGTTTCGCTCTCCTGGTTAGGCACATCCCTCCCTCACGTTGGTGCGGTCATTGACTCCAGTAATTAATTTAGTCTATTTCAAATTTTCTTATCTTAATATTGAAGGGCCCAACTCAATTTTTATTAAGTGGTTTACTGTTTTTTGTTTTGTTTATTTACAGTGGTTTAACATCTACTTTAAAAAAGTGAGACGGGTGCTGGCCAAAAAAGACAGTCCAGATAAATTCTTCTTATCGACTACAGGAAGACAGATATATAATGTATCCACCGACCTTCATCGCTACCAGAAGAAGTAAGTCTTAAAAGTTAAAAATCCTACATATTAGATGTTGTGCCATGTATTTATGATCTACTCTATTGCTATCTAGGTACAAACTTAAATCCATCTCTAGTCAGGTGGCAAGAAAAACTTGTGAAACATGGACCGTGTCACATTTAACAGAGACACAGAGGTATCTTTTCTCCAAATATCTCAGTCATTCCAACATGACAGCAGAGAGGAATTACAGAGAAAAAACATTAGGAGACCTCTGCCAAGCATACACACTGGTCTTGGCAGCAGGGAAATCATCGGAAAATCAACCTCAACCCAGCAGCTCAAGGTAATTTATTGCAAAGCAGTTATGATCTATTTCACCAAATTGTTGATAAAATGTAATATTCTGTTTTCTATCTCCCCTAAAGAGAAGCAGAAGAGAGCAATGGAGAAGAGGAGCAAATGGTCCAGCAAGCTGAAGACTACAGTGCCCAGGGTGAAACAGAGGACCTCGGTGTGTCAAATTTAAATACTAAGACTCAAAGGTGGGTATATTATTAAATCAAGCAAGCTAGTAGGAGTTGGCAAACTGTACATAGCTTGTGATGTTATGGACAATGACTTGTTCTTCTGAGCATCCTCAGCACCTATACCCAGGCAAAGTGCTCTCAGTAGCGGCCACTTGTAGACAGTATGCGGAAGGGTATATTACAGGCGTTTATTGATGATATCTCCATCGCAGAACAAACCTCGATGCCTAAACTTTTAGGATTGATAGAAGATATCCTTATACCACTCTAAGTGCCCAGAAAATGTAATGTTATTATTTATATCAGGCGGAGAGCACCAATCGAACCTAGGGTCACAACAAGGTCCATGAAGACAGGGATGCAGTTGAGGAAAAGGAAACACCCAGGGTAATTGGTCAATATACTCATTCACATTGTCCTTGAACAATAAACATTTCGGTTTTAACATATGTATTCCCCTTCTTTCCTTTAAAGAGATTAAGAAGACGGCAGTGATCAGCTCCCAAGAAAGAATGAGGCGTTTCGGAGACTAAAGTTCCGGTCTTGTTAAAGTTTCTGAATTCATGTTTTATTTGTTTCTTTTCTATTCTAGGTTGTTCTACAATTCCAGGTGAACGGGGCCCTCGAAGCAATGGGAGAAGATTTTCTTTATTATAAACATTTGTACTGTTTGTATTAGTGTTAAAGGGATTCTGTCACCAGGTTTTAGCCATCTCATCTGAGCGCACCATAATGTGGACACAGACATCTTTATTCCAGTGATATATCACTTACTAGGCTGCTCAGTGTAGTTTGCATTAAAACACTGTTAAATCATCTGGAGATTATCATTAGAGCACTACTCCAGTAGTCCAGTCATACTTGGGAGCTGCCAAATCTGCAACAGAGAAAACAGTAATTTTATCAAAATGACAGCAAGGAGCTCAGTAAGTGAAACATTGCTGGATCAGGATTTCTATCTCTACATTATGCTGCTGTCCGATGGGATGTCAAAAACCTGGTGACAGAGTCCTTTTAATAACTATTTTAAAGATAAATATAAAGTGGAAGTCCTATGGCTATGATGAAACAATTCTGACAACTGTTCAAATGGCACAATCATTTACTACCGTCAGGTTTCTGAGCCGTTTAGTCTAATGCTTTGTCAGTATTACTAGAATCCATAATAATTTAAAGGTCAGGTAGCCATAAAAGTGCTCCTGCCAGTCAGAGCAGTGCAGTCCCTGGAAATCAGGCCTAGGGAAGCAGAATATATTACCATCCCTAACAACGGTAAGCATGACCCCCAGCTGTCCAGCAACCCGACATGTAGAACTGCCTATAAAAATGACCATTTGTCCAGTCAGTGCATCACTCTCTGGTGCCCTTTTACACTGGCACACTGCTTTCTGTCTCTCTCTCTTTCTCTCTCTCCAGTGCAATGCTCTCTGGTGCTCTTTCACTCTCTTTCCAGTGCACCACTCTCTGATGTGTTCTCTTTCTCCCTACTGCACCGCTCTCTGGCACTCCTCTGTCTTTATAGTGCAGTGCTCTCTTTTGTGCTCTCTCAGTCTCCAGTGCATCACTGGCGCTCACTTTTGAGCTCTCCCCATTGCACCACTCTCTCGCATGCTCTCTCTCTGGTGCTTTCTTTCCATCCAAAGTGCCTTTTTTGTCTCTGTGCCTTCACGAGCCTCTCAATCTCTGTCTTTGCCCATCTGTGGCTCTCTATCGGTCTCTGTGCCTCTCTGTCCCTCCCTGTGCTTCTATTTACCTTTTGCATCCCTCTATGTGCCTACCTTTGCCCCTTTGCTCCCCTCTTTGCCTCTATGTGCCTCTCAATGACTCTCTCTCATGCACACCTCTTCCTGTAGGTCAAAGGTAAGAAGCACTACTCAAGTTGCAGCAGAGAAGATTAATTGGTAAGTAACCACAAAGCTACACAGTGTTTAACACTTGTGTATTTTTTAAGAATCTTGTTCCTGTAGGATGCTTCCTGAACATTAAAGTGAATTGTCAGGAAACATCTTTAAGCTACAGGATCCTTGAAAAATATGCAAGTTTTTATTGGATGATTTGTCAGGCTATCAACAATCACACAGGGCCACAGGCCCGTCAACAGGGCAATAGCCCACTCCACAAGGCCAATGACCCTTTGCAAAGGGCCAGAGGTCCCTTTCCGCAGTGCCATAGGCATTTCCACAGGGCCATAACCCACTCCAGCTCTCTCCACAGGGCAACAGGCCCATTTGAAGGGCCACAGATCCCTCTTCAGGGTCACAGGCCTTTCCACAGGGCCGCACCCACCTTCAGCTCTCTCCACAGGGCCATAGGCCCTTTCCTCAGGGCCACAAGCCCCTCCAGCTCTCTCCACAGGGCAACAGACCACTATACAGGGTCACAGGCCTTTCCACAGGGCCACAAGCCCCTTCAGCTCTCTCCACAGGACCACAGGCTCCTACCGGGCCACAGGCCTTTACACAGTGCCACAAGCCCCTCCAGCTCTTTCCACAGGCAATCATGTTGCATGTTGTTTACTGCAAAAGACTTCATAGGCCCCAATCTTACTCCAGAGCCTTCCACAGGCCCCTCCAGCCCACTCCACATGGCCTTTTTTAGCAGAGCAAAACTCCCTCCAGCTCTCTTTACATCACTACATGCCCCTCTGCGGGCAAACAACCCCTTCAACTCTCTCCACAGTACCATAGGCTCCTTCTGCCGGGCCACAAGCATTTCCACAGGGCCACAATCCCCTCCAACTCTTCTCCACAGGACAACAAGCTCTCATTACAGGGCCATAGCTCCCCTCCACAGGGCCAAATGCACTTTCTGCATGGACACAGCCCCATTTAGCTCTCTCCACAGAGACACAAGGCCCGTCTGCAGAGCACAAGCCCCCTCTTCAAGGCCAAAAGGCCTTTCTACATGGCCATAGTCATTTCCATAGGGCACGAGCCCCTCCAGCTCTCTCCACAGGGCAACGGACCCCTATACAGGGTCACAGGCCTTTCCACAGGGCCACAACACCTTCAGCTCTCTCCACATGACCACAGGCTCCTACTGGGCCACAGGCCTTTCCACAGTGCCACAAGCCCCTCCAGCTCTCTCCACAGGCAATCATGTTGCATGTTGTTTACTGCAAAGGACTTCATAGGCCCAAATCTTACTCCAGAGCCTTCGAAAGGCCCCTCCAGCCCGCTCCACATGGCCTTTTCGTCAGGACACAACTCCCTCCAGCTCTCTTTACATCGCCACATGCTCCTCAGCGGGGCCACAGACACCTATACAGGGTCACAGGCCTTTCCACAGGGCCTCAACCCCTTCAGCTGTCTCCACAGGACCACAGGCTTTTCCACAGCCCACAACTCCTTCCAGCTCTCACCACAGGGCCACAGCCCCTTCCACAGGGCTAAAGGGCGTATCCATAGGGCCACAGACCTTTCCACAGGGCCACAACACCCTCCAGCTCTCTCCACAGGACAAGAAGCTCTCTTTACAGGGCCATAGCTCACCTCCACAGGGCCAAAAGCACTTTCCACACGGCCACAACTCCCAACAGCTCTCTCCACAGAGTCACAGGGCCCGTCTGCAGGGCACAAGCCCCCTCTTCAAGGCCAAAAGGCCTTTCTACATGGCCATAGTCATTTCCATAGGGCACGAGCCCCTCCAGCTCTCTCCACAGGGCAACGGACCCCTATACAGGGTCACAGGTCTTTCCACAGGGCCACAATCCCCTCCAACTCTTCTCCACAGGACAACAAGCTCTCTTTACCGGGCCATAGCTCCCCTCCACAGGGCCAAATGCACTTTCTGCATGGCCACAGCCCCCTTTAGCTCTCTCCACAGAGACACAAGGCCCGTCTGCAGGGCACAAGCCCCCTCTTCAAGGCCAAAAGGCCTTTCTACAGGGCCATAGTCATTTCCATAGGGCACAAGCCCCTCCAGCTCTCTCCACAGGGCAACGGACCTCTATACAGGGTCACAGGCCTTTCCACAGGGCCACAACACCTTCAGCTCTCTCCACAGGACCACAGGCTCCTACTGGGCCACAGGCCTTTCCACAGTGCCACAAGCCCCTCCAGTTCTCTCCACAGGCAATCATGTTGCATGTTGTTTACTGCAAAGGACTTCATAGGCCCAAATCTTACTCCAGAGCCTTCCACAGGCCTCTCCAGCCCGCTCCACATGGCCTTTTCCTCAGGCCACAACTCCCTCCAGCTCTCTTTACATCGCCACATGCCCCTCTGCGGGGCCACAGACCCCTATACAGGGTCACAGGCCTTTCCACAGGGCCTCAACCCCTTCAGCTGTCTCCACAGGACCACAGGCTTTTCCACAGCCCACAACTCCTTCCACCTCTCACCACAGGGCCACAGCCCCTTCCACAAGGCTAAAGGGCCTATTCATAGGGCCACAGACCTTTCCACAGGGCCACAACACCCTCCAGCTCTCTCCACAGGACAAGAAGCTCTCTTTACAGGGCCATAGCTCACCTCCACAGGGCCAAATGCACTTTCCACATGGCCACAACTCCCAACAGCCCTCTCCACAGTGTCACAGGGCCCGTCTGCAGGGCACAAGCCCCCTCTTCAAAGCCAAAAGGCCTTTCTACATGGCCATAGTCATTCCCATAGGGCACAAGCACCTCCAGCTCTCTCCACAGGGCAACGGACCCCTGTACAGGGTCACAGGCCTTTCCACAGGGCCACAAAACCTTCAGCTCTCTCCACAGGCAATCATGTTGCATGTTCTTTACTGCAGAGGACTTCATAGGCCCAAATCTTACTCCAGAGCCTTCCACAGGCCCCTCCAGCCCACTCCACATGGCCTTTTCCTCAGGCCACAACTCCCTCCAGCTCTCTTTACATCGCCACATGCCCCTCTGCGGGGCCACAGACCCCTATACAGCGTCACATGCCTTTCCACAGGGCCTCAACCCCTTCAGCTCTCTCCACAGTACCGCTGCCTCCTTCTGCCGGGCTACAAGCCTTTCCACAGGGCCACAATCCCCTCCAACTCTTCTCCGCAGGACAACAAGCTCTCTTTACCGGGCCAGAGCTCCCCTCCACATGCACTTTCTGCATGGACACAGCCCCCTTTAGCTCTCTCCACAGAGACACAAGGCCTGTCTGCAGGGCACAAGCCCCCTCTTCAAGGCCAAAAGGCCTTTCTACATGGCCATAGTCATTTCCATAGGGCACAAGCCCCTCCAGCTCTCTCCACAGGGCAACGGACCCCTATACAGGGTCACAGGCCTTTCCACAGGGCCACAACACCTTCAGCTCTCTCCACAGGACCACAGGCTCCTACTGGGCCACAGGCCTTTCTACCGTGCCACAAGCCCCTCCAGCTCTCTCCACAGGCAATCATGTTGCATATTGTTTACTGCAAAGGACTTCATAGGCCCAAATCTTACTCCAGAGCCTTCCACAGGCCTTTCCAGCCCGCTCCACATGGCCTTTTCCTCAGGCCACAACTCCCTCCAGCTCTCTTTACATCGCTACATGCCCCTCTGCGGGGCCACAGACCCCTATACAGGGTCACAGGCCTTTCCACAGGGCCTCAACCCCTTCAGCTGTCTCCACAGGACCACAGGCTTTTCCACAGCCCACAACTCCTTCCACCTCTCACCACAGGGCCACAGCCCCTTCCACAAGGCCAAAGGGCCTATCCATAGGGCCACAGACCTTTCCACATGGCCACAACACCCTCCAGCTCTCTCCACAGGACAAGAAGCTCTCTTTACAGGGCCATAGCTCACCTCCACAGGGCCAAATGCACTTTCCACACGGCCACAACTCCCAACAGCCCTCTCCACAGAGTCACAGGGCCCGTCTGCAGGGCACAAGCCCCCTCTTCAAAGCCAAAAGGCCTTTCTGCATGGCCATAGTCATTTCCATAGGGCACGAGCCCCTCCAGCTCTCTCCACAGGGCAACGGACCGCTATACAGGGTCACAGGCCTTTCCACAGGGCCACAACACCTTCAGCTCTCTCCACAGGACCACAGGCTCCTACCCGGCCACAGGCTTTTACACAGTGCTACAAGTCCCTCTAGCTCTCTCCACAGGCAATCATGTTGCATGTTGTTTACCGAAAAAAGGACTTCATAGGCCCAAATCTTACTTCAGACCCTTCCACAGGCCCCTCCAGCCCGCTCCACATGGCCTTTTCCGCAGGCCACAACTCCCTCCAGCTCTCTTTACATCGCCACATGCCCCTCTGCGGGGCCACAGACCCCTATACAGGGTCACAGGCCTTTCCACAGGGCCTCAACCCCTTCAGCTCTCTCCACAGGACCACTGGCTCCTTCTGCCGGGCCACAAGCATTTCCACAGGGCCACAATCCCCTCGAACTCTTCTCCACAGGACAACAAGCTCTCTTTACAGGGCCATAGCTCCCCTCCACAGGGCCAAATGCACTTTCTGCACGGCCACAGCCCCCTTTAGCTCTCTCCACAGAGACACAGGGCCCATCTGCAGGACACAAGCCCCCTCTTCAAGGCCAAAGGGCCTTTCTACATGGCCATAGTCATTTCCATAGGGCACAAGCCCCTCCAGCTCTCTCCACAGGGCAACGGACCCCTATACAGGGTCACAGGCCTTTCCACAGGGCCACAACACCTTCAGCTCTCTCCACAGGACCACAGGCTACTACCGGGCCACAGGTCTTTCCACAGTGCCATAAGCACCATCCAGCTCTCTCCACAGGCAATCATGTTGCACTTTTGCAACAAGAGTCAATTTTTGTTGCAGTTCGGCAACATTGGAGTCAACCCTGTTGCAAATCGGACACGAAGCTTGAAAATTTAGATGTTTACTGCAAAGGACTTCATAGGCCCCCATCTTACTCCAGAGCCTTCCACAGGCCCCTCCAGCACGCTCCACATGGCCTTTTCCACAGGCCACAACTCCATCCAGCTCTCTTTACATCGCCACATGCCCCTCTGCGGGGCCACAGACCCCTATACAGGGTCACAGGCCTTTCCACAGGGCCTCAACCCCTTCAGCTGTCTCCACAGGACCACAGGCTTTTCCACAGCCCACAACTCCTTCCACCTCTCACCACAGGGCCACAGCCCCTTCCACAAGGCTAAAGGGCCTATTCATAGGGCCACAGACCTTTCCACAGGGCCACAACACCCTCCAGCTCTCTCCACAGGACAAGAAGCTCTCTTTACAGGGCCATAGCTCACCTCCACAGGGCCAAATGCACTTTCCACATGGCCACAACTCCCAACAGCCCTCTCCACAGTGTCACAGGGCCCGTCTGCAGGGCACAAGCCCCCTCTTCAAAGCCAAAAGGCCTTTCTACATGGCCATAGTCATTCCCATAGGGCACAAGCACCTCCAGCTCTCTCCACAGGGCAACGGACCCCTGTACAGGGTCACAGGCCTTTCCACAGGGCCACAAAACCTTCAGCTCTCTCCACAGGCAATCATGTTGCATGTTCTTTACTGCAGAGGACTTCATAGGCCCAAATCTTACTCCAGAGCCTTCCACAGGCCCCTCCAGCCCACTCCACATGGCCTTTTCCTCAGGCCACAACTCCCTCCAGCTCTCTTTACATCGCCACATGCCCCTCTGCGGGGCCACAGACCCCTATACAGCGTCACATGCCTTTCCACAGGGCCTCAACCCCTTCAGCTCTCTCCACAGTACCGCTGCCTCCTTCTGCCGGGCTACAAGCCTTTCCACAGGGCCACAATCCCCTCCAACTCTTCTCCGCAGGACAACAAGCTCTCTTTACCGGGCCATAGCTCCCCTCCACATGCACTTTCTGCATGGACACAGCCCCCTTTAGCTCTCTCCACAGAGACACAAGGCCCGTCTGCAGGGCACAAGCCCCCTCTTCAAGGCCAAAAGGCCTTTCTACATGGCCATAGTCATTTCCATAGGGCACAAGCCCCTCCAGCTCTCTCCACAGGGCAACGGACCCCTATACAGGGTCACAGGCCTTTCCACAGGGCCACAACACCTTCAGCTCTCTCCACAGGACCACAGGCTCCTACTGGGCCACAGGCCTTTCTACAGTGCCACAAGCCCCTCCAGCTCTCTCCACAGGCAATCATGTTGCATATTGTTTACTGCAAAGGACTTCATAGGCCCAAATCTTACTCCAGAGCCTTCCACAGGCCTTTCCAGCCCGCTCCACATGGCCTTTTCCTCAGGCCACAACTCCCTCCAGCTCTCTTTACATCGCTACATGCCCCTCTGCGGGGCCACAGACCCCTATACAGGGTCACAGGCCTTTCCACAGGGCCTCAACCCCTTCAGCTGTCTCCACAGGACCACAGGCTTTTCCACAGCCCACAACTCCTTCCACCTCTCACCACAGGGCCACAGCCCCTTCCACAAGGCCAAAGGGCCTATCCATAGGGCCACAGACCTTTCCACATGGCCACAACACCCTCCAGCTCTCTCCACAGGACAAGAAGCTCTCTTTACAGGGCCATAGCTCACCTCCACAGGGCCAAATGCACTTTCCACACGGCCACAACTCCCAACAGCCCTCTCCACAGAGTCACAGGGCCCGTCTGCAGGGCACAAGCCCCCTCTTCAAAGCCAAAAGGCCTTTCTGCATGGCCATAGTCATTTCCATAGGGCACGAGCCCCTCCAGCTCTCTCCACAGGGCAACGGACCGCTATACAGGGTCACAGGCCTTTCCACAGGGCCACAACACCTTCAGCTCTCTCCACAGGACCACAGGCTCCTACCCGGCCACAGGCTTTTACACAGTGCTACAAGTCCCTCTAGCTCTCTCCACAGGCAATCATGTTGCATGTTGTTTACCGAAAAAAGGACTTCATAGGCCCAAATCTTACTTCAGACCCTTCCACAGGCCCCTCCAGCCCGCTCCACATGGCCTTTTCCGCAGGCCACAACTCCCTCCAGCTCTCTTTACATCGCCACATGCCCCTCTGCGGGGCCACAGACCCCTATACAGGGTCACAAGCCTTTCCACAGGGCCTCAACCCCTTCAGCTCTCTCCACAGGACCACTGGCTCCTTCTGCCGGGCCACAAGCATTTCCACAGGGCCACAATCCCCTCGAACTCTTCTCCACAGGACAACAAGCTCTCTTTACAGGGCCATAGCTCCCCTCCACAGGGCCAAATGCACTTTCTGCACGGCCACAGCCCCCTTTAGCTCTCTCCACAGAGACACAGGGCTCATCTGCAGGACACAAGCCCCCTCTTCAAGGCCAAAGGGCCTTTCTACATGGCCATAGTCATTTCCATAGGGCACAAGCCCCTCCAGCTCTCTCCACAGGGCAACGGACCCCTATACAGGGTCACAGGCCTTTCCACAGGGCCACAACACCTTCAGCTCTCTCCACAGGACCACAGGCTACTACCGGGCCACAGGTCTTTCCACAGTGCCATAAGCACCATCCAGCTCTCTCCACAGGCAATCATGTTGCACTTTTGCAACAAGAGTCAATTTTTGTTGCAGTTCGGCAACATTGGAGTCAACCCTGTTGCAAATCGGACACGAAGCTTGAAAATTTAGATGTTTACTGCAAAGGACTTCATAGGCCCCCATCTTACTCCAGAGCCTTCCACAGGCCCCTCCAGCACGCTCCACATGGCCTTTTCCACAGGCCACAACTCCATCCAGCTCTCTTTACATCGCCACATGCCCCTCTGCGGGGCAACAGACCCCTATACAGGGTCACAGGCCTCTCCACAGGGCCTCAACCCCTTCAGCTCTCTCCACAGGACCACTGGCTCCTTCTGCCGGGCCACAAGCCTTTCCACAGGGCCACAATCCCCTCCAATTCCACAGGACAACAGGCTCTCTTTACAGGGCCATAGCTCCCCTCCACAGGGCCAAATGCACTTTCCACATTGCCACAACCCCCTCCAGCTCTCTACACAGAGTCATGGGGCCCGTCTGCAGGGCACAAGCCCCTTCATCAAGGCCAAGGGGCCTTTCTACAGGGCCACTGGCCTTTAAATAGTGCCACAACCTCCTCTGGCTCTCTCAAGAGGGCCACAGGCTCCTTCTACAGGGCAAGGGCCCCCTCCACAAGGCCAAAGGCCCTTTGCAAAGGGCCATAGGTCCATTCCACAGGGCCATAGTCATTTCCATAGGGCCATAACCCCCCTCAAGCTCTCTCCACAGAACCGCAGGCTCCTTCTACAGGTTTACAGGCATATACACAGGGCCACATCCGCCTTCACCTCTCTCCACAAGGCGACAGGGCCCTTTCACTGTGTCATAGGCCTTTCCATAAGGCCACAACCCCCTCTGTCTCTCTCAAAAAGGACAGAGGCTCCCTTTACAAGGCAACAGCCCCCTCCACAAGGCCAAAGGCCTTTTTCAAAGGGCCACAGGTCCCTTTCGCAGGGCCATAGGCATTTCCCCAAGGCAATAACCCCCTCCAGCTCTCTCCACAGGACCACAGGCTCCTTCTACAAGACTACAACCCCTTTGAGCTCTTTCATCAGGGCCACAGCCTCCTCCGCCCCCCTTTAATCAGTTAAAAGGGCTCAATTGAGTGACCACAACACCTTCAGCTCTCTCCACAGGACCACAGGCTCCTACTGAGCCACAGGACTTTCCACAGTGCCACAAGCCCCTCTAGCTCTCTCCACAGGCAATCATGTTGCATGTTTTTTACTGCAAAGGACTTCATAGGCCCAAATCTTACTCCAGAGCCTTCCACAGGCCCCTCCAGCCGGCTCCACATGGCCTTTTCCTCAGGCCACAACTCCCTCCAGCTCTCTTTACATCGCCACATGCCCCTCTGCGGGGCCACAGACCCCTATACAGGGTCACTGGCCTTTCCACAGGGCCTCAACCCCTTCAGCTCTCTCCACAGGACCACAGGCTTTTCCACAGCCCACAACTCCTTCCAGCTCTCACCACAGGGCCACAGCCCCTTCCACAAGGCTAAAGGGCCTATCCATAGGGCCACAGACCTTTCCACAGGGCCACAACACGCTCCAGCTCTCTCCACAGGACAAGAAGCTCTCTTTACAGGGCCATAGCTCACCTCCACAGGGCCAAATGCACTTTCCACACGGCCACAACTCCCAACAGCCCTCTCCACAGAGTCACAGGGCCCGTCTGCAGGGCACAAGCCCCTCTTCAAGGCCAAAAGGCCTTTCTACATGGCCATAGTCATTCCCATAGGGCACGAGCACCTCCAGCTCTCTCCACAGGGCAACGGACCCCTGTACAGGGTCACAGTCCTTTCCACAGGGCCACAACAGCTTCAGCTCTCTCCACAGGCAATCATGTTGCATGTTGTTTACTGCAGAGGACTTCATAGGCCCAAACCTTACTCCAGAGCCTACCACAGGCCCCTCCAGCCCGCTCCACATGGCCTTTTCCTCAGGCCACAACTCCCTACAGCTCTCTTTACATCGCCACATGCCCCTCTGCGGGGCCACAGACCCCTATACAGGGTCACATGCCTTTCCACAGGGCCTCAACCCCTTCAGCTCTCTCCACAGGACCACTGCCTCCTTCTGCCGGGCTACAAGCCTTTCCACAGGGCCACAATCCCCTCCAACTCTTCTCCACAGGACAACAAGCTCTCTTTACAGGGCCATAGCTCCCTTCCACAGGGCCAAATGCACTTTCTGCATGGCCACAGCCCCCTTTAGCTCTCTCCACAGAGACACAAGGCCCGTCTGCAGGGCACAAGCCCCCTCTTCAAGGCCAAAAGGCCTTTCTACATGGCCATAGTCATTTCCATAGGGCACGAGCCCCTCCAGCTCTCTCCACAGGGTCTATACAGGGTCACAGGCCTTTCCACAAGGCTAAAGGGCCTATCCATAGGGCCACAGACATTTCCACAGGGCCACAACACCCTCCAGCTCTCTCCACAGGAAAAGAAGCTCTCTTTACAGGGCCATAGCTCACCTCCACAGGGCCAAATGCACTTTCCACACGGCCACAACTCCCAACAGCTCTCTCCACAGAGTCACAAGGCCCGTCTGCAGGGCACAAGCCCCCTCTTCAAGGCCAAAAGGCCTTTCTACATGGCCATAGTCATTTCCATAGGGCACGAGCCCCTCCAGCTCTCTCCACAGGGCAACGGACCCCTATACAGGGTCACAGGCCTTTCCCCAGGGCCACAATCCCCTCCAACTCTTCTCCACACGACAACAAGCTCTCTTTACCGGGCCATAGCTCCCCTCCACAGGGCCAAATGCACTTTCTGCATGGCCACAGCCCCCTTTAGCTCTCTCCACAGAGACACAAGGCCCGTCTGCAGGGCACAAGCCCCCTCTTCAAGGCCAAAAGGCCTTTCTACATGGCCATAGTCATTTCCATAGGGCACAAGCCCCTCCAGCTCTCTCCACAGGGCAACGGACCCCTATACAGGGTCACAGGCCTTTCCACAGGGCCACAACACTTTCAGCTCTCTCCACAGGACCACAGGCTCCTACTGGGCCACAGGCCTTTCCACGGTGCCACAAGCCCCTCCAGCTCTCTCCACAGGCAATCATGTTGCATGTTGTTTACTGCAAAGGACTTCATAGGCCCAAATCTTACTCCAGAGCCTTCCACAGGCCTTTCCAGCCCACTCCACATGGCCTTTTCCTCAGGCCACAACTCCCTCCAGCTCTCTTTACATCGCCACATGCACCCTCTGCGGGGCCACAGACCCCTATACAGGGTCACAGGCCTTTCCACAGAGCCTCAACCCCTTCAGCTCTCTCCACAGGACCACTGGCTCCTTCTGCCGGGCCACAAGCATTTCCACAGGGCCACAATCCCCTCCAACTCTTCTCCACAGGACAACAAGCTCTCTTTACAGAGCCATAACTCCCCTCCACAGGGCCAAATGCACTTTCTGCACGGCCACAGCCCCCTTTAGCTCTCTCCACAGAGACACAGGGCCCGTCTGCAGGACACAAGCCCCCTCTTCAAGGCCAAAGGGCCTTTCTACATGGCCATAGTCATTTCCATAGGGCACAAGCCCCTCCAGCTCTCTCCACAGGGCAACGGACCCCTATACAGGGTCACAGGCCTTTCCACAGGGCCACAACACCTTCAGCTCTCTCCACAGGACCACAGGCTACTACCGGGCCACAGGTCTTTCCACAGTGCCACAAGCACCATCCAGCTCTCTCCACAGGCAATCATGTTGCACTTTTGCAACAAGAGTCAATTTTTGTTGCAGTTCGGCAACATTGGAGTCAACCCTGTTGCAAATCGGACACGAAGCTTGAAAATTTAGATGTTTACTGCAAAGGACTTCATAGGCCTTCATCTTACTCCAGAGCCTTCCACAGGCCCCTCCAGCACGCTCTACATGGCCTTTTCCACAGGCCACAACTCCATCCAGCTCTCTTTACATCGCCACATGCCCCTCTGCGGGGCCACAGACCCCTATACAGGGTCACAGGCCTCTCCACAGGGCCTCAACCCCTTCAGCTCTCTCCACAGGACCACTGGCTCCTTCTGCCGGGCCACAAGCCTTTCCACAGGGCCACAATCCCCTCCAATTCCACAGGACAACAGGCTCTCTTTACAGGGCCATAGCTCCCCTCCACAGGGCCAAATGCACTTTCCACATGGCCACAACCCCCTCCAGCTCTCTACACAGAGTCATGGGGCCCGTCTGCAGGGCACAAGCCCCTTCATCAAGGCCAAGGGGCCTTTCTACAGGGCCACTGGCCTTTAAATAGTGCCACAACCTCCTCTGGCTCTCTCAAGAGGACCACAGGCTCCTTCTACAGGGCAAGGGCCCCCTCCACAAGGCCAAAGGCCCTTTGCAAAGGGCCATAGGTCCATTCCACAGGGCCATAGTCATTTCCATAGGGCCATAACCCCCCTCAAGCTCTCTCCACAGAACCGCAGGCTCCTTCTACAGGTTTACAGGCATATACACAGGGCCACATCCGCCTTCACCTCTCTCCACAAGGCGACAGGGCCCTTTCACTGTGTCATAGGCCTTTCCATAAGGCCACAACCCCCTCTGTCTCTCTCAAAAAGGACAGAGGCTCCCTTTACAAGGCAACAGCCCCCTCCACAAGGCCAAAGGCCTTTTTCAAAGGGCCACAGGTCCCTTTCGCAGGGCCATAGGCATTTCCCCAAGGCAATAACCCCCTCCAGCTCTCTCCACAGGACCACAGGCTCCTTCTACAAGACTACAACCCCTTTGAGCTCTTTCATCAGGGCCACAGCCTCCTCCGCCCCCCTTTAATCAGTTAAAAGGGCTCAATTGAGTAACCACAACACCTTCAGCTCTCTCTACAGGACCACAGGCTCCTACTGAGCCACAGGACTTTCCACAGTGCCACAAGCCCCTCTAGCTCTCTCCACAGGCAATCATGTTGCATGTTTTTTACTGCAAAGGACTTCATAGGCCAAAATCTTACTCCAGAGCCTTCCACAGGCCCCTCCAGCCGGCTCCACATGGCCTTTTCCTCAGGCCACAACTCCCTCCAGCTCTCTTTACATCGCCACATGCCCCTCTGCGGGGCCACAGACCCCTATACAGGGTCACTGGCCTTTCCACAGGGCCTCAACCCCTTCAGCTCTCTCCACAGGACCACAGGCTTTTCCACAGCCCACAACTCCTTCCAGCTCTCACCACAGTGCCACAGCCCCTTCCACAAGGCTAAAGGGCCTATCCATAGGGCCACAGACCTTTCCACAGGGCCACAACACGCTCCAGCTCTCTCCACAGGACAAGAAGCTCTCTTTACAGGGCCATAGCTCACCTCCACAGGGCCAAATGCACTTTCCACACGGCCACAACTCCCAACAGCCCTCTCCACAGAGTCACAGGGCCCGTCTGCAGGGCACAAGCCCCTCTTCAAGGCCAAAAGGCCTTTCTACATGGCCATAGTCATTCCCATAGGGCACGAGCACCTCCAGCTCTCTCCACAGGGCAACGGACCCCTGTACAGGGTCACAGTCCTTTCCACAGGGCCACAACAGCTTCAGCTCTCTCCACAGGCAATCATGTTGCATGTTGTTTACTGCAGAGGACTTCATAGGCCCAAACCTTACTCCAGAGCCTTCCACAGGCCCCTCCAGCCCGCTCCACATGGCCTTTTCCTCAGGCCACAACTCCCTCCAGCTCTGTTTACATCGCCACATGCCCCTCTGCGGGGCCACAGACCCCTATACAGGGTCACATGCCTTTCCACAGGGCCTCAACCCCTTCAGCTCTCTCCACAGGACCACTGCCTCCTTCTGCCGGGCTACAAGCCTTTCCACAGGGCCACAATCCCCTCCAACTCTTCTCCACAGGACAACAAGCTCTCTTTACAGGGCCATAGCTCCCCTCCACAGGGCCAAATGCACTTTCTGCACGGCCACAGCCCCCTTTAGCTCTCTCCACAGAGACACAAGGCCCGTCTGCAGGGCACAAGCCCCCTCTTCAAGGCCAAAAGGCCTTTCTACATGGCCATAGTCATTTCCATAGGGCACGAGCCCCTCCAGCTCTCTCCACAGGGCAACGGACCGCTATACAGGGTCACAGGCCTTTCCACAGGGCCACAACACCTTCAGCTCTTCCACATGACCACAGGCTCCAGCCCGGCCACAGGCCTTTCCACAGTGCTACAAGTCCCTCCAGCTCTCTCCACAGGCAATCATGTTTCATGTTGTTTACCGCAAAAGGACTTCATAGGCCCAAATCTTACTTCAGACCCTTCCACAGGCCCCTCCAGCCCGCTCCACATGGCATTTTCCGCAGGCCACAACTCCCTCCAGCTCTCTTTACATCGCCACATGCCCCTCTGCGGGGCCACAGACCCCTATACAGGGTCACAGGCCTTTCCACAGGACCTCAACCCCTTCAGCTCTCTCCACAGGACCACAGACTTTTCCACAGCCCACAACTCCTTCCAGCTCTCACCAGAGGGCCACAGCCCCTTCCACAAGGCTAAAGGGCCTATCCATAGGGCCACAACACCCTCCAGCTCTCTCCACAGGACAAGAAGCTCTCTTTACAGGGCCATAGCTCACCTCCACAGGGCCAAATGCACTTTCCACACGGCCACAACTCCCAACAGCTCTCTCCACAGAGTCACAAGGCCCGTCTGCAGGGCACAAGCCCCCTCTTCAAGGCCAAAAGGCCTTTCTACATGGCCATAGTCATTTCCATAGGGCACGAGCCCCTCCAGCTCTCTCCACAGGGCAACGGACCCCTATACAGGGTCACAGGCCTTTCCCCAGGGCCACAATCCCCTCCAACTCTTCTCCACATGACAACAAGCTCTCTTTACCGGGCCATAGCTCCCCTCCACAGGGCCAAATGCACTTTCTGCATGGCCACAGCCCCCTTTAGCTCTCTCCACAGAGACACAAGGCCCGTCTGCAGGGCACAAGCCCCCTCTTCAAGGCCAAAAGGCCTTTCTACATGGCCATAGTCATTTCCATAGGGCACAAGCCCCTCCAGCTCTCTCCACAGGGCAACGGACCCCTATACAGGGTCACAGGCCTTTCCACAGGGCCACAACACTTTCAGCTCTCTCCACAGGACCACAGGCTCCTACTGGGCCACAGGCCTTTCCACAGTGCCACAAGCCCCTCCAGCTCTCTCCACAGGCAATCATGTTGCATGTTGTTTACTGCAAAGGACTTCATAGGCCCAAATCTTACTCCAGAGCCTTCCACAGGCCTTTCCAGCCCACTCCACATGGCCTTTTCCTCAGGCCACAACTCCCTCCCGCTCTCTTTACATCGCCACATGCACCCTCTGCGGGGCCACAGACCCCTATACAGGGTCACAGGCCTTTCCACAGGGCCTCAACCCCTTCAGCTCTCTCCACAGGACCACTGGCTCCTTCTGCCGGGCCACAAGCATTTCCACAGGGCCACAATCCCCTCCAACTCTCTACACAGGACAACTAGCTCTCTTTACAGGGCTATAGCTCCCCTCCACAGGGCCAAATGCACTTTCCACACGGCCAAAATCCCCTCCAGCTCTCTCCACAGAGTCACGGGGCTCGTCTGCAGGGCACAAGCCCCTTCATCAAGGCCAAGGGGCCTTTCTACAGGGCTACTGGCCTTTAAATAGGGCCACAACCCCCTCTGGTACTCTCAACAGGGCCACAGGCTCCTTCTACAGGTGTACAGGCATTTACACAGGGCCACAACCACCTTTACCTCTCTCCACAGGGCAACAGGGCCCTTTCACTATGCAATAAGCCTTTCCATAAGGCCACAACCCCCTCTCTCTCTCTCAAAAAGGACAGAGGCTCCCTTTACAAGGAAACAGCCCCCTCCACAAGGCCAAAGTCCTTTTTCAAAGGGCCACAGGTCCCTTCCACAGGGCCATAGGCATTTCCCCAAGGCAATAGCCCCCTCCAGCTCTCTCCACAGGACCACAGGCTCCTTCTACAAGGCTACAACCCATTTCAGCTCTTTCATCAGGGCCACAGCCCCCTCCACCCCTCTTTAATCAGTTAAAAGGACTCATTTGAGTGACCTATTGACCATTGGTCAGCTCGAGTAAAGGAACCTGATATAGTATACTGCACTGTTTAATATTCTTTTTTTTCTTTACACAGGTTGAATGCTGGCAAAGAAATGTCACCTATGCCATGCTCCTTTATACCAGTTTTCTTGATTGACATGTTATTTTTGGAGCCAAATGAGAAAATTGGGAAATAGAAAGCTCCCCCCTCCTTCCAATCAGTGGATCCGGTCAGGTGCTCAGTGGCGGTAGGCCACCGCCTGGAAGCCAAACATGAAAAAAGGAATGCTGGCACCGGTTTCCATATGATGAATTTTACTTTATTCCATGAAGATCAATACATTAAAAAGAAGGCATCTTTACAGGCAATCCGCCATCATGTCATTTTTGGTTTAAGCCTAATTTCTTTCAATAAATAAAATGGAATAAATGTGTCACTTTTTTGCCTATACTAGTAGTTGTGGGGTATTATGACATCACAATAGAATTAATACTTACCCTTTCCGATGCCTTTTAGGGCTATCCGGTGCAGAACCAAGGCCAAATACCAACCGACAGGACCTTCATGTGACATCATGGAAGGTCCTGTCGCTCAGGACGTGGCTTTGGCTCTGCACCGGATAGACCGAAAAGGCGTCTGAAAGGGTAAGTATTAATTCTTTATTATTTTTAATACATCTGTATTTATTTAATTTTGATTTCGTACTGTATAGTAATACATTACAAAATGAAATGGGGGCTGGCAGACATGTCACAAAGGGGAGGAGGAACAGGATTCTTCTTCCACCTCTGTGACATCACTTCTCCTCCGGACCGGGTGGTGTGTGAACACAGCCTCAGGCTGCGTGCCCACGTAGCGATTTACAAGCGTATATGTTGCGTAATTTACGCAGCGGAAACGCTTGTGAAACACTTGATAATCTGCACCCCATGGTACTCAGTGGCATTCCGCAATGTTAATGCCCATGCTGTAGATTTTTACGCAGCGTTTCTGCTGCGCTTAAAAATCCTTTCCACAGGGCCACAACACATTCAGCTCTCTCCACAGGACCACAGGCTCCTACCCGGCCACAGGCCTTTCCACAGTGCTACGAGTCCCTCCAGCTCTCTCCACAGGCAATCATGTTGCATGTTGTTTACCGCAAAAGGACTTCATAGGCCCAAATCTTACTTTAGACCCTTCCACAGGCCCCTCCAGCCCGCTCCACATGGCCTTTTCCGCAGGCCACAACTCCCTCCAGCTCTCTTTACATCGCCACATGCCCCTCTGCGGGGCCACAGACCCCTATACAGGGTCACAGGCCATTCCACAGGGCCACAATCCCCTCCAACTCTTCTCCACAGGACAACAAGCTCTCTTTACCGGGCCATAGCTCCCCTCCACAGGGCCAAATGCACTTTCTGCACGGCCACAGCCCCCTTTAGCTCTCTCCACAGAGACACAAGGCCCGTCTGCAGGGCACAAGCCCCCTCTTCAAGGCCAAAAGGCCTTTCTACATGGCCATAGTCATTTCCATAGGGCACGAGCCCCTCCAGCTCTCTCCACAGGGCAACGGACCGCTATACAGGGTCACAGGCCTTTCCACAGGGCCACAACACCTTCAGCTCTTCCACAGGACCACAGGCTCCAGCCCGGCCACAGGCCTTTCCACAGTGCTACAAGTCCCTCCAGCTCTCTCCACAGGCAGTCATGTTTCATGTTGTTTACCGCAAAAGGACTTCATAGGCCCAAATCTTACTTCAGACCCTTCCACAGGCCCCTCCAGCCCGCTCCACATGGCCTTTTCCGCAGGCCACAACTCCCTCCAGCTCTCTTTACATCGCCACATGCCCCTCTGCGGGGCCACAGACCCCTATACAGGGTCACAGGCCTTTCCACAGGAACTCAACCCCTTCAGCTCTCTCCACAGGACCACAGACTTTTCCACAGCCCACAACTCCTTCCAGCTCTCACCAGAGGGCCACAGCCCCTTCCACAAGGCTAAAGGGCCTATCCATAGGGCCACAGACATTTCCACAGGGCCACAACACCCTCCAGCTCTCTCCACAGGACAAGAAGCTCTCTTTACAGGGCCATAGCTCACCTCCACAGGGCCAAATGCACTTTCCACACGGCCACAACTCCCAACAGCTCTCTCCACAGAGTCACAAGGCCCGTCTGCAGGGCACAAGCCCCCTCTTCAAGGCCAAAAGGCCTTTCTACATGGCCATAGTCATTTCCATAGGGCACGAGCCCCTCCAGCTCTCTCCACAGGGCAACGGACCCCTATACAGGGTCACAGGCCTTTCCCCAGGGCCACAATCCCCTCCAACTCTTCTCCACACGACAACAAGCTCTCTTTACCGGGCCATAGCTCCCCTCCACAGGGCCAAATGCACTTTCTGCATGGCCACAGCCCCCTTTAGCTCTCTCCACAGAGACACAAGGCCCGTCTGCAGGGCACAAGCCCCCTCTTCAAGGCCAAAAGGCCTTTCTACATGGCCATAGTCATTTCCATAGGGCACAAGCCCCTCCAGCTCTCTCCACAGGGCAACGGACCCCTATACAGGGTCACAGGCCTTTCCACAGGGCCACAACACTTTCAGCTCTCTCCACAGGACCACAGGCTCCTACTGGGCCACAGGCCTTTCCACGGTGCCACAAGCCCCTCCAGCTCTCTCCACAGGCAATCATGTTGCATGTTGTTTACTGCAAAGGACTTCATAGGCCCAAATCTTACTCCAGAGCCTTCCACACGCCTTTCCAGCCCACTCCACATGGCATTTTCCTCAGGCCACAACTCCCTCCAGCTCTCTTTACATCGCCACATGCACCCTCTGCGGGACCACAGACCCCTATACAGGGTCACAGGCCTTTCCACAGGGCCTCAACCCCTTCAGCTCTCTCCACAGGACCACTGGCTCCTTCTGCCGGGCCACAAGCATTTCCATAGGGCCACAATCCCCTCCAACTCTTCTCCACAGGACAACAAGCTCTCTTTACAGAGCCATAACTCCCCTCCACAGGGCCAAATGCACTTTCTGCACGGCCACAGCCCCCTTTAGCTCTCTCCACAGAGACACAGGGCCCGTCTGCAGGACACAAGCCCCCTCTTCAAGGCCAAAGGGCCTTTCTACATGGCCATAGTCATTTCCATAGGGCACAAGCCCCTCCAGCTCTCTCCACAGGGCAACGGACCCCTATACAGGGTCACAGGCCTTTCCACAAGGCCACAACACCTTCAGCTCTCTCCACAGGACCACAGGCTACTACTGGGCCACAGGTCTTTCCACAGTGCCACAAGCACCATCCAGCTCTCTCCACAGGCAATCATGTTGCACTTTTGCAACAAGAGTCAATTTTTGTTGCAGTTCGGCAACATTGCAGTCAACCCTGTTGCAAATCGGACACGAAGCTTGAAAATTTAGATGTTTACTGCAAAGGACTTCATAGGCCTTCATCTTACTCCAGAGCCTTCCACAGGCCCCTCCAGCACGCTCCACATGGCCTTTTCCACAGGCCACAACTCCATCCAGCTCTCTTTACATCGCCACATGCCCCTCTGCGGGGCAACAGACCCCTATACAGGGTCACAGGCCTCTCCACAGGGCCTCAACCCCTTCAGCTCTCTCCACAGGACCACTGGCTCCTTCTGCCGGGCCACAAGCCTTTCCACAGGGCCACAATCCCCTCCAATTCCACAGGACAACAGGCTCTCTTTACAGGGCCATAGCTCCCCTCCACAGGGCCAAATGCACTTTCCACATGGCCACAACCCCCTCCAGCTCTCTACACAGAGTCATGGGGCCCGTCTGCAGGGCACAAGCCCCTTCATCAAGGCCAAGGGGCCTTTCTACAGGGCCACTGGCCTTTAAATAGTGCCACAACCTCCTCTGGCTCTCTCAAGAGGGCCACAGGCTCCTTCTACAGGGCAAGGGCCCCCTCCACAAGGCCAAAGGCCCTTTGCAAAGGGCCATAGGTCCATTCCACAGGGCCATAGTCATTTCCATAGGGCCATAACCCCCCTCAAGCTCTCTCCACAGAACCGCAGGCTCCTTCTACAGGTTTACAGGCATATACACAGGGCCACATCCGCCTTCACCTCTCTCCACAAGGCGACAGGGCCCTTTCACTGTGTCATAGGCCTTTCCATAAGGCCACAACCCCCTCTGTCTCTCTCAAAAAGGACAGAGGCTCCCTTTACAAGGCAACAGCCCCCTCCACAAGGCCAAAGGCCTTTTTCAAAGGGCCACAGCTCCCTTTCGCAGGGCCATAGGCATTTCCCCAAGGCAATAACCCCCTCCAGCTCTCTCCACAGGACCACAGGCTCCTTCTACAAGACTACAACCCCTTTGAGCTCTTTCATCAGGGCCACAGCCTCCTCCGCCCCCCTTTAATCAGTTAAAAGGGCTCAATTGAGTGACCACAACACCTTCAGCTCTCTCCACAGGACCACAGGCTCCTACTGAGCCACAGGACTTTCCACAGTGCCACAAGCCCCTCTAGCTCTCTCCACAGGCAATCATGTTGCATGTTTTTTACTGCAAAGGACTTCATAGGCCAAAATCTTACTCCAGAGCCTTCCACAGGCCCCTCCAGCCGGCTCCACATGGCCTTTTCCTCAGGCCACAACTCCCTCCAGCTCTCTTTACATCGCCACATGCCCCTCTGCGGGGCCACAGACCCCTATACAGGGTCACTGGCCTTTCCACAGGGCCTCAACCCCTTCAGCTGTCTCCACAGGACCACAGGCTTTTCCACAGCCCACAACTCCTTCCAGCTCTCACCACAGGGCCACAGCCCTTTCCACAAGGCTAAAGGGCCTATCCATAGGGCCACATACCTTTCCACAGGGCCACAACACCCTTCAGCTCTCTCCACAGGACAAGAAGCTCTCTTTACAGGGCCATAGCTCACGTCCACAGGGCCAAATGCACTTTCCACACGGCCACAACTCCCAACAGCTCTCTCCACAGAGTCACAGGGCCCGTCTGCAGGGCACAAGCCCCCTCTTCAAGGCCAAAAGGCCTTTCTACATGGCCATAGTCATTTCCATAGGGCACGAGCCCCTCCAGCTCTCTCCACAGGGCAACAGACCCCTATACAGGATCACAGGCCTTTCCACAGGGCCACAACACCTTCAGCTCTCTCCACAGGACCACAGGCTCCTACTGGGCCACAGGCCTTTCCACAGTGCCACAAGCCCCTCCAGCTCTCTCCACAGGCAATCATGTTGCATGTTGTTTACTGCAAAGGACTTCATAGGCTCAAATCTTACTCCAGAGCCTTCCACAGGCCTCTCCAGCCCGCTCCACATGGCCTTTTCCTCAGGCCACAACTCCCTCCAGCTCTCTTTACATCGCCACATGCCCCTCTGCGGGGCCACAGACCCCTATACAGGGTCACAGGCCTTTCCACAGGGCCTCAACCCCTTCAGCTGTCTCCACAGGACCACAGGCTTTTCCACAGCCCACAACTCCTTCCAGCTCTCACCACAGGGCCACAGCCCTTTCCACAAGGCTAAAGGGCCTATCCATAGGGCCACATACCTTTCCACAGGGCCACAACACCCTCCAGCTCTCTCCACAGGACAAGAAGCTCTCTTTACAGGGCCATACCTCACCTCCACAGGGCCAAATGCACTTTCCACACGGCCACAACTCCCAACAGCTCTCTCCACAGAGTCACAGGGCCCGTCTGCAGGGCACAAGCCCCCTCTTCAAGGCCAAAAGGCCTTTCTACATGGCCATAGTCATTTCCATAGGGCACGAGCCCCTCCAGCTCTCTCCACAGGGCAACAGACCCCTATACAGGATCACAGGCCTTTCCACAGGGCCACAACACCTTCAGCTCTCTCCACAGGACCACAGGCTCCTACTGGGCCACAGGCCTTTCTACAGTGCCACAAGCCCCTCCAGCTCTCTCCACAGGCAATCATGTTGCATGTTGTTTACTGCAAAGGACTTCATAGGCTCAAATCTTACTCCAGAGCCTTCCACAGGCCTCTCCAGCCCGCTCCACATGGCCTTTTCCTCAGGCCACAACTCCCTCCAGCTCTCTTTACATCGCCACATGCCCCTCTGCGGGGCCACAGACCCCTATACAGGGTCACAGGCCTTTCCACAGGGCCTCAACCCCTTCAGCTGTCTCCACAGGACCACAGGCTTTTCCACAGCCCACAACTCCTTCCAGCTCTCACCACAGGGCCACAGCCCTTTCCACAAGGCTAAAGGGCCTATCCATAGGGCCACAGACCTTTCCACAGGGCCACAACACCCTCCAGCTCTCTCCACAGGACAAGAAGCTCTCTTTACAGGGCCATAGCTCACCTCCACAGGGCCAAATGCACTTTCCACACGGCTACAACTCCCAACAGCTCTCTCCACAGAGTCACAGGGCCCGTCTGCAGGGCACAAGCGCCCTCTTCAAGGCCAAAAGGCCTTTCTACATGGCTATAGTCATTTCCATACGGCACGAGCCCCTCCAGCTCTCTCCACAGGGCAACGGACCCCTATACAGGGTCACAGGCCTTTCCACAGGGCCACAACACCTTCACCTCTCTCCACAGGACCACAGGCTCCTACTGGGCCACAGGCCTTTCCACAGTGCCACAAGCCCCTCCAGCTCTCTCCACAGGCAATCATGTTGCATGTTGTTTACTGCAAAGGACTTCATAGGCTCAAATCTTACTCCAGAGCCTTCCACAGGCCTCTCCAGCCCGCTCCACATGGCCTTTTCCTCAGGCCACAACTCCCTCCAGCTCTCTTTACATCGCCACATGCCCCTCTGCGGGGCCACAGACCCCTATACAGGGTCACAGGCCTTTCCACAGGGCCTCAACCCCTTCAGCTGTCTCCACAGGACCACAGGCTTTTCCACAGCCCACAACTCCTTCCAGCTCTCACCACAGGGCCACAGCCCTTTCCACAAGGCTAAAGGGCCTATCCATAGGGCCACAGACCTTTCCACAGGGCCACAACACCCTCCAGCTCTCTCCACAGGACAAGAAGCTCTCTTTACAGGGCCATAGCTCACCTCCACAGGGCCAAATGCACTTTCCACACGGCTACAACTCCCAACAGCTCTCTCCACAGAGTCACAGGGCCCGTCTGCAGGGCACAAGCGCCCTCTTCCAGGCCAAAAGGCCTTTCTACATGGCTATAGTCATTTCCATACGGCACGAGCCCCTCCAGCTCTCTCCACAGGGCAACGGACCCCTATACAGGGTCACAGGCCTTTCCACAGGGCCACAACACCTTCAGCTCTCTCCACAGGACCACAGGCTCCTACTGGGCCACAGGCCTTTCCACAGTGCCACAAGCCCCTCCAGCTCTCTCCACAGGCAATCATGTTGCATGTTGTTTACTGCAAAGGACTTCATAGGCTCAAATCTTACTCCAGAGCCTTCCACAGGCCTCTCCAGCCCGCTCCACATGGCCTGTTCCTCAGGCCACAACTCCCTCCAGCTCTCTTTACATCGCCACATGCCCCTCTGCGGGGCCACAGACCCCTATACAGGGTCACAGGCCTTTCCACAGGGCCTCAACCCCTTCAGCTGTCTCCACAGGACCACAGGCTTTTCCACAGCCCACAACTCCTTCCAGCTCTCACCACAGGGCCACAGCCCTTTCCACAAGGCTAAAGGGCCTATCCATAGGGCCACAGACCTTTCCACAGGGCCACAACACCCTCCAGCTCTCTCCACAGGACAAGAAGCTCTCTTTACAGGGCCATAGCTCACCTTCACAGGGCCAAATGCACTTTCCACACGGCTACAACTCCCAACAGCTCTCTCCACAGAGTCACAGGGCCCGTCTGCAGGGCACAAGCGCCCTCTTCCAGGCCAAAAGGCCTTTCTACATGGCTATAGTCATTTCCATACGGCACGAGCCCCTCCAGCTCTCTCCACAGGGCAACGGACCCCTATACAGGGTCACAGGCCTTTCCACAGGGCCACAACACCTTCAGCTCTCTCCACAGGACCACAGGCTCCTACTGGGCCACAGGCCTTTCCACAGTGCCACAAGCCCCTCCAGCTCTCTCCACAGGCAATCATGTTGCATGTTGTTTACTGCAAAGGACTTCATAGGCTCAAATCTTACTCCAGAGCCTTCCACAGGCCTCTCCAGCCCGCTCCACATGGCCTGTTCCTCAGGCCACAACTCCCTCCAGCTCTCTTTACATCGCCACATGCCCCTCTGCGGGGCCACAGACCCCTATACAGGGTCACAGGCCTTTCCACAGGGCCTCAACCCCTTCAGCTGTCTCCACAGGACCACAGGCTTTTCCACAGCCCACAACTCCTTCCAGCTCTCACCACAGGGCCACAGCCCTTTCCACAAGGCTAAAGGGCCTATCCATAGGGCCACATACCTTTCCACAGGGCCACAACACCCTCCAGCTCTCTCCACAGGACAAGAAGCTCTCTTTACAGGGCCATAGCTCACCTCCACAGGGCCAAATGCACTTTCCACACGGCTACAACTCCCAACAGCTCTCTCCACAGAGTCACAGGGCCCGTCTGCAGGGCACAAGCGCCCTCTTCAAGGCCAAAAGGCCTTTCTACATGGCTATAGTCATTTCCATACGGCACGAGCCCCTCCAGCTCTCTCCACAGGGCAACGGACCCCTATACAGAATCACAGGCCTTTCCACAGGGCCACAACACCTTCAGCTCTCTCCACAGGACCACAGGCTCCTACTGGGCCACAGGCCTTTCCACAGTGCCACAAGCCCCTCCAGCTCTCTCCACAGGCAATCATGTTGCATGTTGTTTACTGCAAAGGACTTCATAGGCTCAAATCTTACTCCAGAGCCTTCCACAGGCCTCTCCAGCCCGCTCCACATGGCCTTTTCCTCAGGCCACAACTCCCTCCAGCTCTCTTTACATCGCCACATGCCCCTCTGCGGGGCCACAGACCCCTATACAGGGTCACAGGCCTTTCCACAGGGCCTCAACCCCTTCAGCTGTCTCCACAGGACCACAGGCTTTTCCACAGCCCACAACTCCTTCCAGCTCTCACCACAGGGCCACAGCCCTTTCCACAAGGCTAAAGGGCCTATCCATAGGGCCACATACCTTTCCACAGGGCCACAACACCCTCCAGCTCTCTCCACAGGACAAGAAGCTCTCTTTACAGGGCCATAGCTCACCTCCACAGGGCCAAATGCACTTTCCACACGGCCACAACTCCCAACAGCTCTCTCCACAGAGTCACAGGGCCCGTCTGCAGGGCACAAGCCCCCTCTTCAAGGCCAAAAGGCCTTTCTACATGGCCATAGTCATTTCCATAGGGCACGAGCCCCTCCAGCTCTCTCCACAGGGCAACAGACCCCTATACAGGATCACAGGCCTTTCCACAGGGCCACAACACCTTCAGCTCTCTCCACAGGACCACAGGCTCCTACTGGGCCACAGGCCTTTCTACAGTGCCACAAGCCCCTCCAGCTCTCTCCACAGGCAATCATGTTGCATGTTGTTTACTGCAAAGGACTTCATAGGCTCAAATCTTACTCCAGAGCCTTCCACAGGCCTCTCCAGCCCGCTCCACATGGCCTTTTCCTCAGGCCACAACTCCCTCCAGCTCTCTTTACATCGCCACATGCCCCTCTGCGGGGCCACAGACCCCTATACAGGGTCACAGGCCTTTCCACAGGGCCTCAACCCCTTCAGCTGTCTCCACAGGACCACAGGCTTTTCCACAGCCCACAACTCCTTCCAGCTCTCACCACAGGGCCACAGCCCTTTCCACAAGGCTAAAGGGCCTATCCATAGGGCCACAGACCTTTCCACAGGGCCACAACACCCTCCAGCTCTCTCCACAGGACAAGAAGCTCTCTTTACAGGGCCATAGCTCACCTCCACAGGGCCAAATGCACTTTCCACACGGCTACAACTCCCAACAGCTCTCTCCACAGAGTCACAGGGCCCGTCTGCAGGGCACAAGCGCCCTCTTCAAGGCCAAAAGGCCTTTCTACATGGCTATAGTCATTTCCATACGGCACGAGCCCCTCCAGCTCTCTCCACAGGGCAACGGACCCCTATACAGGGTCACAGGCCTTTCCACAGGGCCACAACACCTTCAGCTCTCTCCACAGGACCACAGGCTCCTACTGGGCCACAGGCCTTTCCACAGTGCCACAAGCCCCTCCAGCTCTCTCCACAGGCAATCATGTTGCATGTTGTTTACTGCAAAGGACTTCATAGGCTCAAATCTTACTCCAGAGCCTTCCACAGGCCTCTCCAGCCCGCTCCACATGGCCTTTTCCTCAGGCACAACTCCCTCCAGCTCTCTTTACATCGCCACATGCCCCTCTGCGGGGCCACAGACCCCTATACAGGGTCACAGGCCTTTCCACAGGGCCTCAACCCCTTCAGCTGTCTCCACAGGACCACAGGCTTTTCCACAGCCCACAACTCCTTCCAGCTCTCACCACAGGGCCACAGCCCTTTCCACAAGGCTAAAGGGCCTATCCATAGGGCCACAGACCTTTCCACAGGGCCACAACACCCTCCAGCTCTCTCCACAGGACAAGAAGCTCTCTTTACAGGGCCATAGCTCACCTCCACAGGGCCAAATGCACTTTCCACACGGCTACAACTCCCAACAGCTCTCTCCACAGAGTCACAGGGCCCGTCTGCAGGGCACAAGCGCCCTCTTCAAGGCCAAAAGGCCTTTCTACATGGCCATAGTCATTTCCATACGGCACGAGCCCCTCCAGCTCTCTCCACAGGGCAACGGACCCCTATACAGGGTCACAGGCCTTTCCACAGGGCCACAACACCTTCAGCTCTCTCCACAGGACCACAGGCTCCTACTGGGCCACAGGCCTTTCCACAGTGCCACAAGCCCCTCCAGCTCTCTCCACAGGCAATCATGTTGCATGTTGTTTACTGCAAAGGACTTCATAGGCTCAAATCTTACTCCAGAGCCTTCCACAGGCCTCTCCAGCCCGCTCCACATGGCCTTTTCCTCAGGCCACAACTCCCTCCAGCTCTCTTTACATCGCCACATGCCCCTCTGCGGGGCCACAGACCCCTATACAGGGTCACAGGCCTTTCCACAGGGCCTCAACCCCTTCAGCTGTCTCCACAGGACCACAGGCTTTTCCACAGCCCACAACTCCTTCCAGCTCTCACCACAGGGCCACAGCCCTTTCCACAAGGCTAAAGGCCTATCCATAGGGCCACAGACCTTTCCACAGGGCCACAACACCCTCCAGCTCTCTCCACAGGACAAGAAGCTCTCTTTACAGGGCCATAGCTCACCTCCACAGGGCCAAATGCACTTTCTACACGGCTACAACTCCCAACAGCTCTCTCCACAGAGTCACAGGGCCCGTCTGCAGGGCACAAGCGCCCTCTTCAAGGCCAAAAGGCCTTTCTACATGGCTATAGTCATACGGCACGAGCCCCTCCAGCTCTCTCCACAGGGCAACGGACCCCTATACAGGGTCACAGGCCTTTCCACAGGGCCACAACACCTTCACCTCTCTCCACAGGACCACAGGCTCCTACTGGGCCACAGGCCTTTCCACAGTGCCACAAGCCCCTCCAGCTCTCTCCACAGGCAATCATGTTGCATGTTGTTTACTGCAAAGGACTTCATAGGCTCAAATCTTACTCCAGAGCCTTCCACAGGCCTCTCCAGCCCGCTCCACATGGCCTTTTCCTCAGGCCACAACTCCCTCCAGCTCTCTTTACATCGCCACATGCCCCTCTGCGGGGCCACAGACCCCTATACAGGGTCACAGGCCTTTCCACAGGGCCTCAACCCCTTCAGCTGTCTCCACAGGACCACAGGCTCCTACTGGGCCACAGGCCTTTCCACAGTGCCACAAGCCCCTCCAACTCTTCTCCACAGGACAACAAGCTCTCTTTACCGGGCCATAGCTCCCATCAACAGGGCGAAATGCACTTTCTGCACCGCCACTGCCCCCTTTAGCTCTCTCCACAGAGACACAAGGCCCGTCTGCAAGGCACAAGCCCCCTCTTCAAGGCCAGAAGGCCTGTCTACATGGCCATAGTCATTTCCATAGGGCACGAGCCCCTACAGCTCTCTCCACAGGGCAACGGACCCCTATACAGGGTCACAGGCCTTTCCACAGGGCCTCAACCCCATCAGCTCTCTCCACAGGACCACTGGCTCCTTCTGCCGGGCCACAAGCATTTCCACAGGGCCACAATCCCCTCAAACTCTTTTCCACATGACAACAAGCTAACTTTACAAGGACATAGCTCCCTTCCTCATAGCCAGCCATCATGGTGTTTGTGTTATTAAAGAAAAAAAAAATTTGAGGGCTGGCTAGAGGCAGCCGTGGACACACTATAGCCAGCCCTCATGGTGTTTGTGTTATTAAAGAAAAAAAAAATTGGGGGGGCTGGCTAGAGGCAGCCATGAACACACGATAGCCAGTCCTCATGGTGTTTGTGTTATTAAAGAAAAAAAAAATTGGGGGGCTGGCTAGAGGCAGCCGTGGACACATGATAGCCAGCCCTCATGGTGTTTGTGTTATTAAAGAAAAAAAAATTGGGGGGCTGGCTAGAGGCAGCCGTGGACACACGATAGCCAGGCCTCATGGTGCTTGTGTTATTAAAGAAAAAAAAAATTGGGGGGCTGGCTAGAGGTAGCCGTGGATACACGATAGCCAGCCCTCATGGTGTTTGTGTTATTAAAGAAAAAAAAAAATTGGGGGGCTGGCTAGAGGCAGCCGTGAACACACGATAGCCAGCCCTTATGGTGTTTGTGTTATTAAAGAAAAAAAAAAAATTGGGGGGCTGGCTAGAGGCAGCCGTGAACACACGATAGCCAGCCCTCATGGTGTTTGTGTTATTAAAGAAAAAAAAAATTGGGGTGCTGGCTAAAGGCAGCCATGGACACACGATAGCCAGCCCTCATGGTGTTTGTGTTATTAAAGAAAAAAAAATTGGGGGGCTGGCTAGAGGCAGCCGTGAACACACGATAGCCAGCCCTCATGGTGTTTGTGTTATTAAAGAAAAACAAAAATTGGGGGGCTGGCTAGAGGCAGCCGTGGACACACGATAGCCAGCCCTCATGGTGTTTGTGTTAATAAAGAAAAAAAAATTTGGGGGTTGGCTAGAGGCAGCCGTGGACACACGATAGCCAGCCCTCATGGTGTTTGTGTTATTAAAGAAAAAAAAAATTGGGGGGCTGGCTAGAGGCAGCCGTGAACACACGATAGCCAGCCCTCATGGTGTTTGTGTTATTAAAGAAAAAAAAAAAATTGAGGGGCTGGCTAGAGGCAGCCGTGGACACACGATAGCCAGCCCTCATGGTGTTTGTGTTATTAAAGAAAAAAAAAATTGGGGGGCTGGCTAGAGGCAGCCGTGAACACACGAAAGCCAGCCCTCATGGTGTTTGTGTTATTAAAGAAAAAAAAAATTGGGGGGCTGGATAGAGGCAGCCGTGGACACATGATAGCGAGCCCTCATGGTGTTTGTGTTATTAAAGAAAAAAAAAAATTGGGGGGCTGGCTAGAGGCAGCCGCGAACACACGATAGCCAGCCCTCATGGTGTTTGTGTTATTAAAGAAAAAAAAAATTGGGGGGCTGGCTAGAGGCAGCCGTGAACACACGATAGCCAGCCCTCATGGTGTTTGTGTTATTAAAGAAAAAAAAAATTGGGGGGCTGGCTACAGGCAGCCGTGGACACATGATAGCCAGCCCTCATGGTGTTTGTGTTATTAAAGAAAAAAAAAATTGGGGGGCTGGCTAGAGGCAGCCGTGGACACACGATAGCCAGCCCTCATGGTGCTTGTGTTATTAAAGAAAAAAAAAATTGGGGGGCTGGCTAGAGGTAGCCGTGGATACACGATAGCCAGCCCTCATGGTGTTTGTGTTATTAAAGAAAAAAAAAAATTGGGGGGCTGGCTAGAGGCAGCCGTGAACACACGATAGCCAGCCCTCATGGTGTTTGTGTTATTAAAGAAAAAAAAAAATTGGGGGGCTGGCTAGAGGCAGCCGTGGACACACGATAGCCAGCCCTCATGGTGTTTGTGTTATTAAAGAAAAAAAAAATTAGGGGGCTGGCTAGAGGCAGCCGTGAACACACGATAGCCAGCCCTCATGGTGTTTGTGTTATTAAAGAAAAAAAATATTTGGGTGGCTGGCTAGAGGCAGCCGTGGACACACGATAGCCAGCCCTAATGGTGTTTGTGTTATTAAAGAAAAAAAAAATTGGGGGGCTGGCTAGAGGCAGCCGTGAACACACGATAGCCAGGCCTCATGGTGCTTGTGTTATTAAAGAAAAAAAAAATTGGGGGGCTGGCTAGAGGTAGCCGTGGATACACGATAGCCAGCCCTCATGGTGTTTGTGTTATTAAAGAAAAAAAAAATTGGGGGGCTGGCTAGAGGCAGCCGTGAACACACGATAGCCAGCCCTCATGGTGTTTGTGTTATTAAAGAAAAAAAAAAAAAATTGGGGGGCTGGCTAGAGGCAGCCGTGAACACACGATAGCCAGCCCTCATGGTGTTTGTGTTATTAAAGAAAAACAAAAATTGGGGGGCTGGCTAGAGGCAGCCGTGGACACACGATAGCCAGCCCTCATGGTGTTTGTGTTATTAAAGAAAAAAAAATTTGGGGGTTGGCTAGAGGCAGCCGTGGACACACGATAGCCAGCCCTCATGGTGTTTGTGTTATTAAAGAAAAAAAAAATTGGGGGGCTGGCTAGAGGCAGCCGTGAACACACGATAGCCAGCCCTCATGGTGTTTGTGTTATTAAAGAAAAAAAAAATTGGGGGGCTGGCTAGAGGCAGCCGTGGACACACGATAGCCAGCCCTCATGGTGTTTGTGTTATTAAAGAAAAAAAAAATTGGGGGGCTGGCTAGAGGCAGCCGTGAACAGACGATAGTCAGCCCTCATGGTGTTTGTGTTATTAAAGAAAAAAAAAATTGGGGGGCTGGCTAGAGGCAGCCGTGGACACACGATAGCCAGCCCTCATGGTGCTTGTGTTATTAAAGAAAAAAAAAATTGGGGGGCTGGCTAGAGGTAGCCGTGGATACACGATAGCCAGCCCTCATGGTGTTTCTGTTATTAAAGAAAAAAAAAATTGGGGGGCTGGCTAGAGGCAGCCGTGAACACACGATAGCCAGCCCTCATGGTGTTTGTGTTATTAAAGAAAAAAAAAATTGGGGGGCTGGCTAGAGGCAGCTGTGGACACACGATAGCCAGCCCTCATGGTGTTTGTGTTATTAAAGAAAAAAAAAATTAGGGGGCTGGCTAGAGGCAGCCGTGAACACACGATAGCCAGCCCTCATGGTGTTTGTGTTATTAAAGAAAAAAAAAATTGGGGGACTGGCTAGAGGCAGCCGTGAACACACGATAGCCAGCCCTCATGGTGTTTGTGTTATTAAAGAAAAAAAAAATTGGGGGGCTGGCTAGAGGCAGCCGTGAACACACGATAACCAGCCCTCATGGTGTTTGTGTTATTAAAGAAAAAAAAAAATTGGGGGGCTGGCTAGAGGCAGCCGTGAACACACGATAGCCAGCCCTCATGGTGTTTGTGTTATTAAAGAAAAAAAAAATTGGGGGGCTGGCTAGAGGCAGCCGTGAACACACGATAGCCAGCCCTCATGGTGTTTGTGTTATTAAAGAAAAAAAATATTTGGGGGGCTGGCTAGAGGCAGCCGTGGACACACGATAGCCAGCCCTCATGGTGTTTGTGTTATTAAAGAAAAAAAAAATTGGGGGGCTGGCTAGAGGCAGCCGTGAACACACGATAGCCAGCCCTCATGGTGTTTGTGTTATTAAAGAAAAAAAAAAATTGGGGGGCTGGCTAGAGGCAGCCGTGGACACACGATAGCCAGCCCTCATGGTGCTTGTGTTATTAATGAAAAAAAAAATTGGGGGGCTGGCTAGAGGTAGCCGTGGATACACGATAGCCAGCCCTCATGGTGTTTGTGTTATTAAAGAAAAAAAAAAATTGGGGGGCTGGCTAGAGGCATCTGTGAACACACGATAGCCACCCCTCATGGTGTTTGTGTTATTAAAGAAAAAAAAAATTGGGGGGCTGGCTAGAGGCAGCCGTGAACACACGATAGCCAGCCCTCATGGTGTTTGTGTTATTAAAGAAAAAAAATATTTGGGGGGCTGGCTAGAGGCAGCCGTGGACACACGATAGCCAGCCCTCATGGTGTTTGTGTTATTAAAGCAAAAAAAATTGGGGGGCTGGCTAGAGGCAGCCGTGAACACACGATAGCCAGCCCTCATGGTGTTTGTGTTATTAAAGAAAAAAAAAATTGGGGGGCTGGCTAGAGGCAGCCGTGGACACACGATAGCCAGCCCTCATGGTGCTTGTGTTATTAAAGAAAAAAAAAATTGGGGGGCTGGCTAGAGGTAGCCGTGGATACACGATAGCCAGCCCTCATGGTGTTTGTGTTATTAAAGAAAAAAAAAATTGGGGGGCTGGCTAGAGGCAGCCGTGGACACACGATAGCCAGCCCTCATGGTGTTTGTGTTATTAAAGAAAAAAAAAATTGGGGGGCTGGCTAGAGGCAGCCGTGAACAAAATGCTTCATTTCTGCATCGTGGTTACATAGCCTTAGTGTTATTAAAGCAAAAAAAATTTGAGAGTTGGCTATATACATTATATGCCCAATATGAGGGCTGGATGCAGGTAATCCAGGACAACCAGCAGCCAGCTCTCATGCTTGCGTGCACATTAGAAAGAGAAACATTGCCATCTGGTGTTTTTACAATCCTAAAATAAAAAATTAAAAAGTTGGACAACATTGCCACCCGGTGGAGTTTCCTCAGAACACACAATGTCAACAAAAAAGTCAATGAGGGCTGGCTATTGGTCAATCAGGTAAGTGATTTAGCCAACCCTAATGTTACATTTTTTTGCATTTTTATTGCGTAGACCCCCTCAGGAGCGATATTTCAGGCCGCAGAGCGCGCAGTTTCGAGCAAAAATTTTGCCTTAACCCTGAAAAAAATTTAGCGCATCCCACCGCGTGCGTAAGCGTCCCAAATGCCAAAAAACAAATTTCCCCCATCAGTCCCTATATATTACTATAGTACAGAAGGTCATACTACCATATTGACTCTTTAGTCCAGTTCCAATGTATCAAGGTCAAGCCTGTTGCCCAAATGCAACAGATGTTGCATTCCGGCAACAAAAGTCGGCCATCTTGTGTCCCGTTTGCAACAAAAGGTCATCCTTTGTTGCCTTTCGGCAACATTTATGGTCAAGCCTGTTGCAAACGGGACACGAAGCCTCTGATTTTGACCAAAGGTGCACCTCATCAATCTGACTGTGACATAGAAGCTTTCATGAAGCCCGTACCTACTAATTCTCCGCTTTCTCTTTTAAGGTCTCTTAGAATAGTTGACATAGAAGACGTTGGTTGTTGGACCCCAGGAAGCACATTTTTTCTATTTCTGATTGGAAGGTAACAATGATTGAACTCCGTTCTGTTGATAGATTATCTGATCTGTTTTTTTTTGTACAATTTAACTCCTATTGTTCATTTCGCATCGACTCAGCTCTGTATCTGCTGTAGGATACTTCTAATATTTGTTACTTTCTGTTACCCATATTGGAATGGTTTATATTAAATACTTCATTTCTGTGAATTGAGCCTTTTACTCAGTAAATGAATGATTTGTGAATTACTCATTCCTGACGTCATTTCACGCTTCTGTACATACAGTGCCTTTCAGAAATGACAGCGTGTTGCTGTACTCGATGCCCATGGACCATATGATGGAAATACACTGAGCACAAGCCGTAGCAATAAACTTGTGGCTGCTTCCTTTTGCTGAACTTTCGCTAACAATTATTTGATATTGATTTATTGCCTTTAATGAGAGCTACCTATTGACAATTAAAAAAATTAGTGGGTACGGAAAGTATTCAGACTCCTTTAAATTGTTTACTCTGTTTCATTGCAGCCATTTGGTGAATTCTAAAAAGTTCATTTTTTTCTCATTAATGTCCACTCTGCACCCCATCTTAAGTGAAAAAAAACAGAAATGTAGAAATTTTTGCAAATTTATTAAAAAAGAAAACCTGAAATATCACACGGGCATAAGTATTCACACCCTTTGCTCAGTATTGAGTAGAAGCACCCTTTTGAGCTAGTACAGCCGTGAGTCTTCTTGGGAATGATGCAACAAGTTTTTCACAGCTGGATTTGGGGATCCTCTGCCATTCTTCCTTGCAGATCCTCTCCAGTTCCGTCAGGTTGGATGGTGAACGTTGGTGGACAGCCATTTTCAGGTCTCTCCAGAGATGCTCAATTGGGTTTAGGTCAGGGCTCTGGCTGGGCCAGTCAAGAATGGTCACAGAGTTGTTCTGAAGCCACTCCTTTGTTATTTTAGCTGTGTGCTTAGGGTCATTGTCTTGTTGGACGGTGAACCTTCGGCCAAGCCTGAGGTCCAGAGCACTCTGGAAGAAGTTTTCATCCAGGATATCTCTGTACTTGACTGCATTCATGTTTCCTTCAATTGCAACCAGTTGTCCTGTCCCTGTAGCTGAAAAACACCCCCATAGCATGATGCTGCCTCCATCATGTTTCACTGTTGGGATTGTATTGGGCAGGTGATGAGCAGTGCCTGGTTTTCTCCACACATACCGCTTAGAATTATCATCAAAAAATTCTATCTTCGTCTCATCAGACCAGAGAATTTTATTTTTCATAGTCTGGGAGTCCTTCATGTGTTTTTGAGCAAACTCTATGCGGGCTTTCATATGTCTTGCACTGAGGAGAGACTTCCATTGGGCCACTCTGCCATAAAGGCCCGACTGGTGGAGAGCTGCAGTGATAGTTGACTTTGTGGAACTTTCTCCTATCTCCCTACTGCATCTCTGGAGCTCAGCCACAGTGATTTTGGGGTTCTTCTTTACCTCTCTCACCAAGGCTATTCTCCCACAATTGCTCAGTTTGGCTGGACAGCCAGGTCTAGGAAGACTTCTAGTGGTCCCAAACTTCTTCCATTTAAGGATTATGGAGGCCACTGTGCTCTTAGGACCCTTGAGTAATGCATAAATTCTTTTGTAACCTTGGCCAGATCTGTGCCTTGCCACAATTCTGTCTCTGAGCTCCTTGGGCAGTTCCTTTGAGCTCATGATTCTCATTTGGTCTGACATGCACTGTGAGCTTTGAGGTCTTATATAGACAGGTGTGTGCCTTTCCAAATCAAGTCCTATCAGTTTAATTAAACACAGCTGGACTCCAATGAAGGAGTAGAACCATCTCAAGGAGGATCACAAGGAAATGGACAGCATGTGACTTAAATATGAGTGTCTGAGCAAAGGGTCTGAATACTTATGACCATGTGATATTTCAGTTTTTGTTTTCTAAATAAATTTGCAAAAAATTTCTACATTTCTGTTTTAATCACACGCTGATGACCTATCTTATGAAAAGAGTCAAGTCCCAGACAACTGTCTTTTACTCTTTACTGCCATCTTCCCCATGTTTAGGGTGGATAGTGTAGGGCGCCCATTGTTCATACCCAGAATCTATGCCTGTTCCATGTGCAGGAGGTGTGAGTTGTATATATTACACAAAGGTCAACATTGGAGATGAACTCCAATCCTGACCGTTTTAACCCCTGTGATCAATAGTGACTTTATTAGTCAATAAAGACTCATTCAGACGTCCGTGGTAATCAGTCCATGCACGGACTTTCCCGACCCTAACGTGACTGCTTTATATATTTCTATGAAGCTGTAGACACTCCTGACCCGAGGGCATGTCATTCTGTACGGGGAGTTGGGGAGGAGCGTCAATGTTACTTTGTAACCGCACAGATTTATGTGTCATTTATGTCCATTTTATAGTATTGGGGTAATTCACCTGGGGGATCTAATAAATTCCAAATCATCAAATATTCTGAATTATTACATGTCCGTCATAAAGTATACAAACCTCCCTTGGATTGGTATAGAGAGCCCAAAAACAAGCTGCTAATTCAAAATGTTATCAGGGTAATTTCCTAATTTTCTGCTCAGTTTCTTGCTTCTGATCTTGTAAAATTCCCCATTCCATTGCTGATCTGTGCCAGATTATCTGGTTCATTAACCCTCGACTGGTGAGGTGGGGTTTATGTCACGCAACTGGTGAGGTGGGGTTTCCTATACCCCAGTGTTTAGAAATCTCTTATTTTTACAGAAAATGCGAAGATCACGTTTGTTTTAATCGTTTTCTTATTGGCGATTGATTGCATATGAGTGTAACAAATTTTTGACACCCACAAATGGATGGAAGCTAGTGAGACACGTATCCTCATACCAGCATTTTTCAATGAATGGCAGCCGAACAAAAATTCCCTGGGGTGTGGCGACCCCCACCTCACCAGTTGAGGGTTAAAGGGATTTTCCTTTAACCCGTTGGTGCAGCTGTTTTTTTTTTTTTTTTTTTGTAACTGTGCACTAGTCACTTTCCTTGGGTCCAGCACAGGGTCTCTGCCACTGCTCCCAGTGTCTGTTACTGTCCTTTGGCCTCACGTCGACAGCGCTGCAACCAATAACTGAGATCAGCAGCTTTGCCCGAGTTAACGGCACTACTTGCTCAGAGTCACTGAACTCACTGACTGGCTGCAGCGCTGTCAATGTGACAAATAGCTGACACTCTGCATTAGACCCAGAGAGGGTGAGTAAAGTATTGCTTTAAAAAAGAAAAGAAAATTGTATTAAAAAAACTGTAGTGTAATTCTTTAGCATCTTCTATAAGTGCAGCATAAATGACTCTAATGCTATGTCCGTAAAGGACAGCGGCCCAATCTAATCTATACACACCAGCACACACACAACACAAGGGAGTTTACAAAAATATTTTAATTGCACATTACGGAATAAACTACTTTACATACGTACTTTGTACTGATATAGTCACAATTAGGGTAATATTGCTTGACAACATATTTTAAAATATCTTAAAACAAAAATCAATTTCTGCATATAAATTACAGCCAAAATATGCAACACAAAATAAAAAAATAGATCATGATTTTATTATACTCGTCACAAAAATAAGCAATGATGGCATCAATAAATAAACCATAAATAATATATATAAAAAAAACACACAAAACCCTTTGCAATCAAGGAGAACTCCCAAAAGACCTGCGGCACCACCGTTGGGGTTTGCTCACACACAGCGCTTGTGCAGAATTTTTTTTTTTAATTCTTTGTACCATAAATAGCCACAAAATCTCATTCCCATGTTGCATATTTGTTTATTGCCCCACGGTGCGTTCTCAATTCAGGAAGAAGCATGCACCTTTTCATGAACCGTGAGCATCTGTCTGACTCCAGCACACCTCCTCATCAAGACCAATGTGAACAGCGCCGCTCTTGATGACTCTGGCCCCATCTCTTTTAGGATCATGTTGAGACTGGACAAAAGTAAGAGCTGCTCTATTTTTTGCCCTCATTCATTTCGAGGATTAGTGTCCCTTTAAGAGGCTTTCCCTTTCATTGTTTTTGGGAGTTCTACTTTTAAAAGGGTTGTCCTGGATTAGAAAATGAAAACTCTATTCCCCACCTTCCCCCGCAGACACGGCCCCATGTCTGTTACTGCGGCTCAGCCCCTACATCGCTGGGCTACCACCCCAGGCACAGATCATGGGAAGAAGACGCTGCTTCTGACTATCACGGACCTCACTTATAAGCTGCATCTTCAGAAGATTTTGGAATCTGCAGTTGGGAGGGACGGTCATTTTATGATGATCTTCCTATTACATCTAGTAGCTTTGTTCTTGTATTGTAGCACTACAAGCGCTTGTAAACTCGTCTATAAAACCAATATGATATTGGTCACAATGAGCAGACAAGTCAAGAAGTGAGAACGATTATTCTGGTAAGATTATCCATGCAATTTACAAAAAAAACTAATAGCAGCTTCAATGAGCATTCAAGATGGCAGCCGTCCGCTATGCAGCAGGCAGACACGTAAAGGATGGCGGGGGGATACTACACAACATTGACTTACCATATTAGTACTAGCCCAGTAATGTGACGCTGAGACCCCACATGTAACTACCGTGCAGCACGAATATAAAAGGATCAGTACGTTTTCTGAAAACCAGTGTCGGAAGCACTTAGAGAGAACCCTATGGCTCTTAGCCCCCAGATAACATGCAAGGATTCAAGTACGCGGGACCCCGCTAATCCGCTGATGGGCCGGATATCTGCAACGTACAGAGCTGGAATTCCTACAGAAATACAAAAGTGACCAGTAAATTCTGGACTATAAATTCTTATTATCTGCTTTATTTGTATCTTATTTTTCCACCCCAATGTATTCTCAAAAAAGTGATGGGAAATGCAATGTGTAGGGCCATCCTATAGGGACCACAGCTGATTTTTCAATTTCTTTGGGGTTACTGCTCTACCTCGCTTATATAAGTCAATAAGAAAGTCTCTCCCCACTATATTCTGGAGACCTACATAAAAGTGCCAAAGCTTTTTGTTTTTTTTTCTTTATTTCCTCCAATATTGTATTCATACAGGAATGCTTCCATTAAAGTTTGCAACATACTGTACTTTTTGGCATCTGTTTGAAGGATGGACCTATTTTGAAGTTCTGAAAAGTCTAATAGATCTGTACCGATACCGATTAATAATTAAAGGGGTTGTCCCGGACTTTAACATTGATGGCCTTTCTTTAAAGAGGTGGTCCACTACATTGTATAATGACCCCATCGATTTACACATGTTAACTAAATAAATGTTTTTGTAAATACCTCCTGCTTCCATATGTACCTGTGGGTGGCGCTATTGCTGACTTCTCAGTCTGCATCACGTGACCCCGGCTGCAGGTATTTGAAAGGTGTAATTTGATGGGGGCATTATACAATGTAGTGACCACCTCTTTAAGATAAGGCATCAATGTTTGATCAATTGGGGTGCTCATTAGCGGAGCTGCACTGCGGAGCTCTGTGGAGGGAATAGTGGCTGCGGCTGCGTACTACACATCTGCCCCCTAATGATTTGAATGGGTGGCCGATATGTAGTACTCCGTCAACAGAGCTCGGCACCTGAGCATTTCTGGCCACCGTTGACACAGGAACAGCTACAGCACGCACTATCAATCAGACATTGATGATCAAGTATAGGCCTTCAATAAAGTCTTGGACAGCCCCTTTAAAGTCTCCAAATGAGATTCTGAAGTTTTGTTTCATTGGCAGTCTATGTGGAAACAGTATAAAGTTACAGAAGATCGGACCGATGGTATACCATAGCACAAAACATTAGTCTTTAAGGGATTATTCAGCCATAGACATTGGGTCATGATTTTAATCATGTGACGAAAATCACATTGTTTTACTGTAAATTGCTGTGGTCACAGGCCAAACAGTTTATGCTTGCGTCCTTTTTTTCGAACTTTTCTCGGCCAGGTGGCAAGAACCTTACATGTGATAGTCATGCCTAACATAACTAGGAGGTAGGGAATTAATACCCAATGTCAGATCCTGGATGACCACCATTAGTCTACCAGCAACTTACACAGAAGCAAAGCACATTCAGATCTTTCACACAGTGGACCTAAACCCGAAAACGATGTAAGTGTCCATATTTCCAGTACAGGGCACCTTTGTCAATGACAAACCTTAAATATACAAATATATTGGGACAGGATTCATGCTCCACGGACATGTGGTTTGAAATCATGAAAGGAAACAAAATGCATTATAAGGTTGGCTCTTAAAAAAAGATAACTGTTTCTGAATATTCCCGGAGGCTGCAGACACGCACTTAAGGCGTAGAGCCAATAAACGATGAACGAGCGCTCATAGGAATCATTTCAACATACGATTATTGGCCCATCTAACCAGGACCACAATCGGCAGACAAACTAGGAATGCACCGTTTCATTGGGTGCGATACATTTTATGCATTCATTAAAATTCTTAACGGCAGCACATTACTCAGTGTAAACAGGAGACGTGCTGCTGATAACAGGATACCAGATTATTAGCGATCATTGTGTCCCCGTCATTGTTTCGTCAACCTGTGTATGCACTTTTCCAATTGTCAGTCGTTCAATTGCCTGGATCAGACCGACTATATAGGACATTAGTATCTGGTCTCCGCTGCACAAACTACCACTGATACATGTGAACAAAGTCGATATGTTTTTTTTTCCCCCAGTATATCCCTCCCAGCTTACATCACTCCCTATAAATAAATAGAAGCACTAATATAATAGCAAGTGGTTAATAAGACCTCTAAGCAGTCAGGAACACTGCTTCATCTGAATCGGGATCCTTCCCACTGTCCTCGCTGGGTAACGAGTCTCCACCACTCGGAGACCGGCAGCTCAAGTCCTCCACCCCAGATTCCTGGTCACTGTTAGCCGACAGGTCGGGGTCCGAGCTCTTCAAATGGTCCTGGGTTAGGATCAGGGCCGAGTCCTCCTCACCTTGGGATGAACTACGAGAGGGAAACAGCTTCAGGTTGGTGCTGTAATCTTGGGGCGTATTAGCCGGAGAGTGTTTGGTGATGCATATCTGGAAGTTGTGGATTTTTGGCTGGTCATTGAGATTCTTGTAGGTTTCATTTGACTCTCGAGTTTCCAGTTTTGTTAATCTCTAAAGGAAAAATTGTTAGACAAGAGCAAAAGTTACATTGGGTTAGGGCATGTTAATGTAACCTCTACATGCAAGTCGATCAGCAGTGGTTTAATGGTCTGTTTAGTAAGGCCGGCCGCACTTATGTTATCGTCAGCACATTTCTCGTTTACACAGGACAATGTGCTGCTAATGATAATTTTTAAACGTGCTCAAAAATTATCACACCAATGAATGCTTTGCCCCTCCATTGGATGTTTGATGGCCTGTTTAGGCAGCCAACAGTTGGGAATGAGGGAACGCTCCCTAACCCAATTATTGGCCTGCCTAAATGAACCTTTACTTGAAAACTTTATACCAATGAACAAACTTCTCTGGTGCCATAAGAAAGCCATAACGCCACAGTGCTCAGGCATTACTGACATTGAAAAGACACAAGGTAGAGACCCTGGTTACAGTGATGTGTCACTTAATGGTCTGATTGCTGTAGTTTTTATAAAATCACTATTTTATCAGCAAGCAGATTATCATTGGGGACTAGTAAACCTGCTGCCAGGTAGTCCTACATATTCATAAGCTCTGTACAACCCCGCCCCCATCACTGATTGGCAGCTTTCTGCAAATCTAGTATACACAAAGTGGCCAATCAGTGGTGTGGGCAGGGTTATACAGAGCTCAGCAGTCAGAGAACTGCCAATCAGTGATGTGGGCGGGGTCTGCTGCAGATAACACAGTAATTTTATCAAAATGACAGCAGGTAGCCCAGTAAGTGACAGATTGTTGGAATCAGGGCCTCTGCCCCTATATTGCGCTGCACTCAGATGGGTAGCAAAAACCTGGTAACAGATTCCCTTTAATGGTGCTCTCTTCCAGTTATTGTGTTGGAGAACACCAAAGACGTAGGGCATCGGCTAAAAATGATTGCCTCTTTTTTATCTTGTGCAGGGTTTTTATATATAATCATTTAAAATTGTTTCTCAGTCACCATTAAAAGCTGAATTGGTTTACACTGAAACCTAAGCGGAGGTATAAACATCAAAAACATATAGGCCAGGAAGCTGGATTTTCAGTATTTCTACCACACCTTCTCCATGAATTCCATTTCCTCCTCCAGCTGCTGCGTCTCTTCTTTTACTGCCTGTAGAAAATCAGTGACTGACTGGCGAGGGTGCATTCCTTTCTCAAATCGGTTATAGAGGCCCCTCCAAAACCTTCCATGGTGAAAAATAAGTTTGAAGAGTTAGTATATGCACAAGTACAGAAGATTATCATCGAGCAATTCTCATGATATATGTTCTTAAGACGTGCTAGCTCATGGTACACACATGAAGGGCTAGCTCACAATGCTGTATATTCTCCCATGCCAGAGAATTGGGCCGATTATACTAATGACACTCTGCTTTAACTCTGAGTGTGATCCAATTTTCTCGCATGGAAGAATTGCAGCACAGGTGTGGAGAAGATGGAGGACTTAATTTTTCCATCTTCTCCATTGTCTCTGTGCACGTACATCAGACTGCACTCGGATAACATAGTATATTATTGGTCCGAGTGCTATCCGATAAAACATCACATAGCACTAGCACTCGGCCGTGTTACGTGGCAATGTGAGCGAGTCCTAATGAGTCCCTCAGTGGCTGATCTATGGCTGGTGACTTCAGATTAGTGAAAATATGTGGTGGCAAGTTGGGCCTCATTACTCGGACAGCACACTGACACATCCTATCCTTACACTATTCACATGTCCATTCTGTTATTTTGCTGACTGATGGTCTGTATATAAACAGAGACATCCCCTACATTGACCTTATTTGCGGACATCCAAGTTGCATCCTACTGCTATTCTTCATTTTCACTGACTGGGTACTTGAAGAAGCTTGGGAAACCTCTGTCACGTTGTTTTTGCATATGGCAAAACCATTGATAAAAACGGACATGTGGACTAAATATGCCCGAAAATTGGATCTAACACACTTGCAAAATTGGTCTGTTTTGTACAGGCAAACAAAAAAAAAACAGCTTTTGCCTGGATTCACACGTGTGTTTTGCGGTCTGAGTATGCTTCAATGCAAAGACTGGCTTCAGGTCTCCTGACCCAAACTCGACTTTATATTATGCGTTTATATAGAAAGTTCCCGATCAGGGACATCCGCATGCCCTATTAAAGGGGTTGTACCAAGTATATAAGTAATCCCCTATCAACGGGATTTAGGAATTGATCGCTAGGGGTCAGTTCCACAGAGAATGAATGGAGTAGAGATGTACATGCTCCCCCTCTGCTCTGTTCAAAGCTTGCTCTACAGAACCTCCTGGGGATTGTTGGGGGTCCCAGCGGTCTGACCCCCAAAGATCAATACTTTATCGCAGTCTAAATATGTGCAAAATGAATCACCGTGTCACAAGCTGTCATAGATGTCAGTAAATCTGTCTAAAGTGAATTGATTTGTGCCAGGCAGAAGATAGAACTGACGAGTGAGCTCTGACGCAACCCCTAAATGTAGACCATGGTTACAAGTGGGAAGAGTGTTGGGCCTTGGATTTCACCACTGAAGGACACATTGGGCTCATGATACGTCACCCCGCTTCTTTCACCTGTAAAGTTAGGGTTGATGTTTCTATATATGAATGATAAGTATATGGTGTGTTAGAGTTCTGCTGCTTTATTCAGTGCAGAGGAGGAATCAGAATAACCTCTTACCTGAAGTGGCATGGAGTGGTGTGTGGTCTCAGAGTTCCTTGGGTCTGACTGTGATCTGCTCTGTACAGAGGGTTCATGTAATCCAACCGCTGCTTCCACAGGTAAGACCAGAGGGAGTAGGTCCTCTCCTGAATTCTGGAAGATGATGATTGCATCACTGATATATTGAGATTATGAGAGCTGCAAGTATACCCGTCACCACTGCAACCTGCACTAACACTAAGGGCTCATTCAGACGGACATTTTTTGTGTACGAGTCCTATTTGTGTTATTTCCAGATACGACTTGTACCTAGAAGAGTGAATGGGGCCATTCACATATCTGTGATTGTTTGAGAGACGGAAAATCGTGGCAAAATGTACGATAGTACGATAGTTATCTGAGTGTCAGGTCAAAATTAACAATGCACATCCATGGGTCAGTGAAAAAAAAAAAATCGGCCAACAATTAATTGCCATCTGAGCGCTGTCCAGTTTTCCAGGTCTGTTTGATGGAAAAAGATGAAGAAACTGAAGCTCAGGCCAAACTCTAATGATAAAAACTGACACTGACCAAACTGGTGAAACTGTGCCTGATTCTCTTATATGAATGAGCCACAAGTTCTATAGCTTTTAGTGTTTCTTTGCATAGTAGCTGTGTAGCTTCATAGTCAAAATTGGAAAATCCGTTTCCAAAAAGTAGATGGAAAGATGCACTGAACTGCTTGGCCCCACCACGGTGCACCGAGCGCCTGTACTTGATTTGAACAGTCCTTCTGTACTGACAGTCCCTTTACAGCAGTGTTCCCCAACTCCAGTCCTCAGGACCCACCAACAGATCATGTTTTCAGGATTTCCTTAGTATTGCACAGCTGATGGAATTATTGCCTGTGCAGGTGATGCAATTATCAGCTGTGCAATACTAAGGAAATCCTGAAAACATGGCCTAATGGTGGGTCCTGAGGACTGGAGTTGAGAACCACTGCTGTAAAGGGTTAGGAGATAACTTTCTGAATGCAGGAGGTCTGACCGATGGGACTTTTAGCGATGCTGAGAATGGGGCTCTTCAGTGATCAGCAGAAGGCCTCATTCACATGTACAGGTTTAAACAGGTATGTGAAAAAATGGTATCAGTGTGTCCATTTTTACCATCATTGTGTTATCAGTGTTCTTCTCGTATGGATAAATATGTTATAAAGTTTCTCCTATGCTTTGTAATGTTAAAGAAGTTGTCCAGTACTTTATATTACTCCCCCCCCAATGTATCCCCCCGGGGCCCCTAAGACTTTGCTGATAATGCCTGTGAGCTTCGCTATCGGTGGCCGCTCACAGGCATCACGTGACCCCACACTGATGTCACGACAAGTGAGGCGTGACTCAGCGCTGGGGTCCCTACGGTGGCTGCTGGGTTGTGGGCAGGGTTACACCTCCTCCCCATGCGTCACTCCCAGCATCTACCGCGCTTTCCCAATGAATGGGGAGAGGCAGAGCGTGCGGTGGATGCCGGGTGTGATGTGGGGGGGGGTAACCCCGCCCACAGTCTGGCATCCACCTGGAACGTGGAAGACAGAGACCCCCGGCTGCTGCCAGCGACATCGGCGGGGGTCACGTGATGCCTGTGAGCGGCCAGTGATAGCGCCACTCACAGGCATTATCTGCAACGGTAGGTAATTACAAAAATCCTTAGGGGTCTCGGGGAGACACATTGGGGGGGGGGGGGTAATATAAAGTACTGGACAACCCCTTTAATCTCGGACAGCACCATGATGCCATCCGTGGGCTGTCTATGTTCTTCATGGACCCATAGACTTGTATAGGTCTTTTTCATCTGTGATATTGGAAGAAAAAACAGACATGTCTCCGTGAGTTTTGCACAGACACATAGTCCATGAAAATCCACAGGCATGTGAATAGCATTAGCATTAACACGTACATGTGGATACGGATGTCTGAATGAGGCCTCAATGAGAGCTTGATATTTTAAGAATATCTCTTTAAAGCCATGATCCTCTAGTTACAAGGATGTATCTCATGTCCTTGGCTACTGACCTGCAGGTTAGGACATTTTGTGACTGGGAAAGAAGATCTACAAGATTTCAACATTACTCAGGACAGAGAATATCTTCAAGAAGTATCTTCTAGTGGACCATTGGTTACATCAGGAACTGTGCAATTCTTAAATCCATGTACCCATCTTATTTTATTATTGGCATTTTGATTTCACCATTCTTATGTTTCTCTGTACAGTGGCACTGCCAGCGATGCCAGCGACCCAGATGGGCAGGAAAAAACTGAAATGGTTTAGGTTCACATACCCATTCAGTCTCCGGATATGTGGGAGTCCCTAAGGTCTGACACCCCCACCAATCCTGAAGTGATGGCATATCTTACCAATATGCCATCACTTTATACATTTTTCTCCTGCACAGTTATTGAAAATTTTTTGCCAAGGTTCAACCTTCACAGTTTATAAGTGATTGCTGTTATCCAGACTGTGGGGCACCGTGTGATCAGATCAGCATCAGGGACACGTCAACCATCCATATTCTATTTCTGTTACAAGCCTATAGTGACCATACACAGAGCACATATTCTCTCACATCAGTTCCTTCCTCTCCTTCTCGCAGTTGCACAGAAAGTTTCCATACTGACAGGAGTATATATGGTGTTGTATGTGGACCAAGAATCTCTCATTAAATTCAAACGCACAGGGAAACTGCTCCATGAGCTGCCAGACACATTCCAGGAACTGGTCTATCACTGGGGACACCTCCTTGGGATGCCCATCTAAATTTCCATACCTTAAAAAAAAAAAAATATATGCTGAAGCAATGCAATTGGGGTATATGCATGCAACATCTTTTTCAGGTGGACTGCACTCCCAAAACCGCCTGAGACTGGGAATGGCACAGAAAAACTACAGTAAGTATATTATATTAGAATGTATGGTGTTTTTTTTTTGTCTCTTTTGCTGAGAGGAGGAGAGCTGATGGAAGATTTGGAAAGTGACACAGCTAAACTCAGCTGTGCTGACCCTAGCCCCACACTGACTGCTGGGCCCATATCTGAAATGTGTTGATTGATGGGATTTGAATACAGTTGATATTCTAATCATGCAGGAGGTTAGACCAGGAGATCCGGGCTTTCATTATAACCCACACACTGAGAAACCTGCTGTAAGATATGGTGTGGAGGTGTTCTTTTTCTAGCATCTTGCTGCCTGTTTATAATTGGACAACATCGTACAAGGAGAAGTACATGCCCCACAGTGAAAGCTCTCTGATAACACCCACTTGGATGTAACGAAAATTAACTCATTAGGTGACAAATACTTTGATTGTTAATATCCCTGCAACAGAGATGCAAAATAAAAAAAGAACTAACAATTATTTTTTTTTCTGCTCTGAAGCTACAACGTGTTTTCAGTTCAACATGAAAAATTTGGTGAAAGGCCCTCTGTAAATAAGTGACTCTGTTTGACTTTTCCAACATATGTGCAGTGACCAGGGTTACCTGTGATTAAATTTGTGTCCAAATGAAATCCAGTCTTTTTCAATTAACACCTAATAGTAATTGGGAAAAATAAAAGTTACACTATGCAAAAAATATCAACTCCGTAAATCTCCACCAGTACATAGAGTATATGAAATGAAACCTCTTACCATAAATACTCTGATGGTTCGGTAATAGGGGTCAAGTAACAGACTGGATACAGAGCAGACCTGAGCGGTGCGGTCCCATCCATCAGAACAATGAACGAGCACGCTGGCGCCCTCTTCTGACACGGCCTAAATGTGCAAATTAAATGTAAAATATTACACATTTATATAATTACAAATCTCGTTTATTCTCAGCACTAAAAGGATCATTTTTGTACAGTCCGTGCCTAGAATAGTACAAATCAGACAAGCAGCACTAGAATATGAACAGATACAACACATCTTACCTTTACAATGAAGATACCAGCATCTAGGATTGTTTTCACGTGTTTTAACCAGCCAGAGGATTCAAGACCCCAAAGAAATTCACCCATAGAAGGAGATCGGAGCTCACAAACTGCAATCATGAACAGAACAATAAGCTCACTATAGCAACAGATTCTGTATGTGAAGTATTTCTGCTCCAAAACTTGAGATAGAGAATATATATATATATATATATATATATATATATACAGTCATGGCCAAAAGTATTGAGAATGACACCAAAATTATATTTTCACATGATCTGCTGGCCTCTGGTTTTTATTAGTGTTTGTCTGATGTTTATATCACATACAGAAATATAATTGCAATCATATTATGAGTACCAATAGGTTATATTGACAGTTAGAATGAGTTAATGCAGCAAGTCAATATTTGCAGTGTTGCCCCTTCTTCTTCAAGACCTCTGTAATTCTCCCTGGCATGCTCTCAATCAACTTTTGGACCAAATCCTGACTGATAGCAGTCCATTCTTGCATAATCAATGCTTGCATTTTGCCAGAATTTGTTGGTTTTTGTTTGTCCACCCGTCTCTTGATGATTGACCACAAGTTCTCAATGGGATTAAGATCTGGGGAGTTTCCAGGCCATGGACCCAAAATCTCTATGTTTTGTTCCATGAGCCATTTAGTTATCACCTTTGCTTTAGGGCAAGGTGCTCCATCATGCTGGAAAAGGCATTGTTGGGCGCCAAACCGCTCTTGGACGGTTGGGAGAAGTTGCTCTTGGAGGACATTCTGGTACCATTCTTTATTCATGGCTGTGTTTTAGGCAAGACTGTGAGTGAGCCGATTCCCTTGGCTGAGAAGCAACCCCACACATGAATGGTTTCAGGATGCTTTACAGTTGGCATGAGACAAGACTGGTGGTAGCGCTCACCTCTTCTCCGAATAAGCTGTTTTCCAGATGTCCCAAACAATCGAAAAAGGGATTCATCAGAGAAAATGATTTTGCCCCAGTCCTCAGCAGTCCACTCCCTGTACCTTTTGCAGAAAATCAGTCGGTCCCTGATGTTTTTTCTGGAGAGAAGTGGCTTCTTTGCTGCCCTCCTTGAATCCAGCCCTTGCTCAAAGAGTCTCCGCCTCACAGTGCGTGCAGAAGCACTCACACCAGCCTGCTGCCATTCCTGAGCAAGCTCGGCACTGCTGGTAGTCCGATCCCACAGCTGAAACAGTTTTAAGATACGGTCCTGGCGCTTGCTGGTCTTTCTTGGGCGCCCTGGAGCCTTTTTGACAACAATGGAAGCTCTCTCCTTGAAGTTCTTGATGATGCGATAGATTGTTGACTGAGGTGCAATTTTTGTAGCTGCGATACTCTTCCCTGTTAGGCCATTTTTGTGCAGTGCAATGATGGCTGCACGTGTTTCTTTAGAGATAACCATGGTTAACTGAAGAGAAACAATGATACCAAGAACCAGCCTCCTTTTAAAGTGTGCAGTGATGTCATTCTTACTTAATAATGACTGATTGATCGCCATCCCTGTCCTCATCAACACCCACACCTGTGTTAATGGATCAATCACTAAAACGATGTTAGCTGCTCCTTTTAAGGCAGGACTGCAATGATGTTGAAATGTGTTTTGGGGGTTAAAGTTCATTTTCTGGGCAAATATTGACTTTGCAAGTACAGTAATTGCTGTTAAGCTGATCACTCTTTGACATTCAGGAGTATATGCAAATTGCCATTACAAAAAATGAAGCAGTAAACTTTGGAAAAATTACTATTTGTCTCATTCTCAATACTTTTGGCCATGACTGTATATATATATATATATATATATATATATATATATATATATATATAGGGTTGTGTAGGATACTCCAAGTGCGGATATGACTTAAAAATTGTACAATGAAATTGTATAATTCTATATTATTTATTATATTGGGGTTGGTCACTTTATATAAAAAAATTCCAAAAGGGTGATAAAATGTAATGTTTGGCACATACAACTATAGATTACTTCCCCGGAGTTTGCCTTCTTCCTAAGGTGCGCCTGGAGGCCATGTTTCTCCCCAGGTAAGTTATACACCTCTACCCATCTACGTGATGTACAAGAAAACATGATTCATCAGACCAGAACCCTTTCTTCTATTACTCTATGGTTCAGTTCTGATGCCCATATACCCTTGTAGGTGCTTTTGGCTGTAACCGGGTCAGCATGACAATGACCAGTGTGCATCTCCATATGTAATAAGCTGCAATACTTTATCCTGACATCTTTTCTTCATAGCCAAAACTTAATTTTTCAGCAATATGTGCCACAGTATTTCTTCTGCAGCACCGGACCAGCTGGGGCTACTGTACCTTTCGTTCCACACAAGTATCAATGAGCCTTGGGCGCCCATGACTCCGCCACCTGCTCACCGGATGTTCTACCCTGGTAGGCACTAACTATTGTATGCCAGGCACACCCCACAACACCTGCTGTTTTTGAGATCTTCTGACAACCCTCATGGGGGCACCTCTGACAAGGAGAATATTGAGATCTCTAGACATCATGATTTGTCCATTGAAAATGGAGCTGTTTAGGGAATAGAGCGCACAGAACATAGGGAAAAAAAACAGTGGAGGGGGAAAGAAATAATTTGAGGTGCTCACCTGGAGGGATTGTGAGAGTCACAGCTCCTAAACCAGGAGTAATATAACGCTAGCTGCCATCTATAAGAAATATCTTTTATGTATTCTTTTACCCTATGCACAAAATAAACGTTCATGGAAAACTATGAATTGGCAGCAGCGTGTGCAATGTCCTCAAGGGCCAACATACATACGCTGAAAGTAGATTTGCAAATAACATTTTTCGCTGTTGCCCGTTCCTGTGGCACCATTAATGTACTAGGCCTTAATGAGTTTGGTGACATAACGTCTTGTGATCGCTATTTTAACTCTCTAAGAACCAGGGAGTTTTTTATTTAAGCGCTTTTTGTGTTTATGGAGCTGACGTTTTTATTGATACCAATTTGGAGCACATATAACGTTTTGCTAGCTTTGTATTGGATTTTTTTTGTTAAGTGAGGTGACAAAGAACCCACAATTTTGGCATTTTGATTTTTTTTTTCTGCAATGTTTACCGTAAAGGTTAATTACCATAATTCCATACTTTGATACATCTGACTTTTACGGATGTGGCGATACCAAATGTTTTTTTTTCCGTTTCTTTGTTTTTAATAGGGAAAACGTGGGATAGTTAAAAATTATCTATTTTTTATATTTTGACTTTTTATTTTTTTTTCATTTTTTTTGTACCCATTAGTGGACTTAAACATGTGATCCTTGGATTGCTTATATATACTGTAATACCACAGTATTGCGGTATTTACTAGAAATCATGGTTGCCTATGGCACTCAGTCTGCTGTAAAAAGTACTAAGATGGGCCTTAAAGGTAAAGGCATTTTGCCCATAGCGGTAGACCACGTGGCCACTATGGCGCTCATTAGCTGGGAAAGCCTGATGCTACAGGGCTTTCTTCTTCCGCATATCATTCTTTGAAAGATGGCCTTTGTTCCTCATCATTCAGCCTGTACGTCTGTGCTCGAAGTCTCAGCACTGCAGGTGCAATGACGTCACTAGATCGGGCCCTCTGTGCGGAGTTTTTTTTTATTTTGGCAACAAGAAAAGCGTATACTGTGGGATCCATCATACATGATGTGGGGCGGCCATCATACTGTGTGAGCGAACTGTTGGGGGCCATCATACTGTGTGAGCGAACTGTGGAAGACATCATACTGTGTGTGTATATGTGTGGGGGGCTGTAAGAGCATCATACTGTGTGTGTGTGTGGGGGGGGGAGTAGTGTAGGTGCATTATACTGGTGGGGTTTGCCATGGGGTCATCATGTTGTCCATGTAAGGACTACTGTGGGAGAAAATTATGACAGGAGATTCACTCCGAGGTATCGCACCGTGTGTGGAGGGCAGCATACTCTATGGGGTTTATTAAAATGGTATCAGTGTGTGCAAACAAGAGGAATCAGTAGCAGGGGCATTATTTCTGTGTCCAAGCCACAAAACATGTCCTCTCCCTGTATTTAAAAGTTGGAAAGTAGGCCCTTGTGTGACTGCATCAATATGTTATAACCCTGCCTAGTCCATCAATATAGACTCTTGGTATGGGGCCCCATGATTTCTATGAACGCCTCTGCTTAAGCTGGCCCCCGGCTGCTGTGGTAACCCATCGATTAACAGCGCACATTCAAAATAGTTAACAGACACCATCAGCTTCTTGTGGAGTTCCTGAGCCACCTCCACACACGCAGGCTCCTTCTCAGGATGTTCATTCACATCCTAATGCAGTGAGAGGTTACATATAAAAATAAAATCCTAAAATCTTGGAATTTTTGCTTTGCCCACTAATACTCCATTTACACAGACAGATTAGTGGCAGTAAACCACCACTAACTGGTAAATATTTACTGATTGTCGGAGGTTTAGAAGCCTGTTTACACAGGAAAACCATGCTAAATGATGTGCGTTGAACGTTCAGAAGGCGTAAGCTTTGCAGCTCCTCAGAAGAATTTTTTATTTTTACCAGGAGACCTGGACCCCCGTGGTCTAGAGGTCTCAGGGGGTCTCAGCGCTGCTGGGACCCCTGGCCCTCCCCTGGCGGATCTGCGTACCCCCTAAGGAGGTCCCCGCATAAGCCTGCCGGCCCCGGGGGATACAGGGTGCTCCCTGGCGGAGACGCACACTGCATCTAGGGGTCCCTGCGAGCTCCGCCGTGGGGGGGAGCGAAGGGCCATGGCGTCACACATCCCTGGAGGTCCCTGTGGCGCTCAGCTGGGTAAGTGCCCTGTGTGTGTGTGTGTGTGTTACTGTCTTATGGTGACTGCACCTTTTGTCTTTTCAGGCAGAGGTGTAATACTGGAGAATGCACATCACCGCTGCTGTTAGCAGGGGAGCGGGTCAGAGGAGCGCGGGCTCCGTTAGTGTAACGGGGGGCGTGGCTTATGTTCTTGGCTGCCTGCCATCGTCTGTGCAGACAGGAAGCGCCTGGAAAGCGCGCGCTGGGCAGTCCCCGCCCCCCTCCTGCCTTCCTTCTCTTCGGCTCTGCAAACGGCCATTGCCTCACGGAGCTCAGCGCTGTCCTCTCCCTCCCCCCTGCTCTCCGCTCTCACACACAGGCTCCAGGAAGCTGGTGAGTCATCTGTTTGTCTCATCTCTACAGCACAGAGCGCTGCTGTCTTCTCTGCTGCATGCACACCTTAGTCCTTTTAAGGCAAGGTGCATTGCGTGTTCAGCAGCATTAACCCCTTCTGGCCATCATCAGAAAACCTTTTTTCTGCAATGCTGGGGTAGCTTTTCTCCCTCTAAGGAGAATCTTTAACCCTTCAGTGCTTGGTAAATTGTTTTGTGGGAACAGGCTGTGATAGCAGGATCTCACTTCCCCGGTTACTGTGCTCTTGTAAGGGGTTATTACTGCTCTTTCCGCGACGCTCGCTACTGAGTAGGGGGCATGTCGGATCAGGGTCCAGGCGGCGCGGACCTCTCTCCCGGCCCGCTTCAGGATCGGTCACGCGTATCTGATATGCCGGGGTTGACGGCGTCAGGTTCGTCTCTGGTCAGGGGCCTCAGTGATGTTAAAGCGCTCACTCGCTCCATTGACAGTCTGTCTGACCTCCTGGGTCACTGGGTATCAGCTAAGTCCCTACCGGCGCGGGGCAAGAAGCGCCACAGGCCTGTGGTGGCGCTGTCTCCTCCGCGCAGCGCATCAAAGGCTTCGGATTCACCGACAAGCTCTGCTGGTGAGATCTCCGATTCTGATGAAGAGGATCGGCAGGGTCGCTCGGCTTCGCTTTCAGGCCACGTGGATGCTCTTATTGGAGCCATGCGGGAAGTGTTATAGCTGTCTGAAGAGGTGACGAGGCCGGGCAAGTCAGCCCAGCTGTATCAGGAGTCGCGTCGGGCTCGTTCGACACTGCCAGCGCACGATGAACTTAACGAGGCGGTGGAGAGAGAATGCCTGTGTCCGGATAAGCGCTTCCAAGGGATGCGGTTTTTTGATGCCCTGTATCCCTGCTCCACAGAGACGAACGCTAATTGGGTCCCCTCTCCTGAAGTGGACGTGCCATTGTCTCAGCTGAGCAAATCTTCTTTGCTTCCGGTTAAAGGGAAGGCGAGTCTACAGGATCCGCTGGACAGAAGGACGGAGTTAGCGGCGAAGTCCATCTACGAGGCCGTGGGTCATGGATTCCGAGCGGCCTTGGGGGCCATGTGGGGACAGCCTGTACATCTAGTGCACTAGTTAGGCGTTGGGCCAGATGGTGATGCTGAGCAGTGTCTGCCCTGGCTGGACCAGAATGGGAGACCACAGAATCCACAGATGATTCTGACCCAATTTCATGCCCAGCACATGCCTGACACCTAACATTATACTGGTGAGGCTTCCCTGAGATGGTTGGATCAGCTGCGGTCAGCATGGCAAGATGGGACTCCGCTGTCTGACGTGGAAAGGCTCTTCCAGCTGTTGGAAGAGGTGGCCCGATATAGCAGAGACGCAGTGCTGGATACTACTTTGTTTCTGTCCAGGGCTCAAGCCTCGGCCGTCACAGTCAGTAGAGCACTGTGGCTCAAACAGTGGACTGGAGACGCAGTATCCAAACAAGGTTTGCTTACTCTGGCGTACAAGGGCGGTCTGCTTTTTGGTTCGGACCTCACGGAGCTGATTGCTAAGGCCAAGGATGTGGCTTTGCCACAGCGGAAAGCAGCGGCCTCTACGTCTGACAGGTCAAGTGCCGGTAGTGGTCGTTGGTCCTTTCGACCCAGGGGACGATTCGATCAGCCCTCTTGGAGATTGGGTCGTCCCTCGTCTTCCGGTAAGAAGTCCACCCAGAAATCCCGTACTCCCTGGAAACAGCATTTCCGTCGGGACAAAAGGGAGGCTGACAAAAAGCCCGCTAAGGCGGACTGACGCCAGGATCCCTCTCGAGGGCTCTCGGGTGGGAGGTCGGCTGCTACAATTCGGGTCGGTTTGGGCGTCCCACGAATCGGACGCCTGGGTGACACGGGTTGTGTCAGCGGGCTATTTCATAGAGTTTCACTCTCTACCCCCGGACAGGTTTCGTCAGTCTCGCATCCCGTCCGTGCCCAAGCTGGCTGCTGCTCTGCTGCGGGAGGTCAACTCTCTTCTGCAGCAGGGTGTAGTGGTTCCGTTTCCGCCGGAGGACCGGGGAAGGGGGTTTTTACTCTAACCTTTTTGTGGTCCCCAAAAAAGGAGGACAAGTTTCATCCCATTCTGGACCTCAAGGATTTGAATCTTCATGTCCGAATCCGGAAATTCCGTATGGAGTCTCTTCGCTCCGTCGTGGCGGCCTTGTCGCAGTACGATTTTTTGGTGTCGATCGACATCCGCGACGCCTATTTGCATGTCCCTGTTGGCAGGGCTCACCAGTGCTTCCTGCGTTTCGCCGTAGGGCAGGCCCATTACCAATTTGTGGCGCTACCTTTCGGGTTGGTCTCGGCGCCCAGGGTTTTTACAAAGGTTCTGGCGCCGCTCATGGCGCTCCTTCGAAAGCAAGGAGTTCCGATTCTCCCCTACCTGGACGACCTGTTAATTGTGGCGCCCACAGCGGAGGAGGCAGTGACAGCTCGCGATCTCTCCCTTCAGCACCTGGAAGACTTCGGGTGGCTGGTCAATTGGAAGAAGTCATCATTGGAGCCGTCGCAGTCAATCCTGTTCTTGGGGATGCATTTCGACACCGTACGGGCAGTGGTGTCCCTCCCTCCGGACAAACAAGCGAACCTCCGTCACCACGTCCAGGCTATGAGGTCGGTGAGGGCGATGTCCCTTCGGAAGTGCATGCGCCTTCTGGGTCTGATGGTGGCAGCAATGGAAGCGGTGCCGTTTGCACAATTTCATTCCCGGGATCTCCAAGATCTTATTCTGACCCGTTGGGACCGATCGCCGACTTCGCTGGATCGCTGTGTCGTCATCTCCCGCAGGGTGCGAGAGTCTCTTGGATGGTGGTTACGTCTGGAGGCTCTATCCCTGGGGAAATCCCTTCTTCTCCCACGGTGGTCGGTGATTACCACCGATGCCAGCCTGACTGGCTGGGGGGGGGGTTTGGAACGACCTCTGGGTTCAGGGGGTCTGGTCGTCAGAGGAGTCGTCTCTGCCAATCAACATTCTGGAGTTGAGAGCAATATTTCTCTGCCTCCGACATTGGACGGTCCCTTTGAGCGGTCTGCCGGTCCGGATTCAGACGGACAATGCGACAGCTGTCGCGTATATCAACCATCAGGGCGGGACGAGGAGTTCCAGACTCATGATGGAGGTCTCTCGGATCCTGCTTTGGGCCGAGTTCAGGGTTCCAGTCATCTCCGCGTTTCACATCCCGGGTGTGCTGAATATCTCGGCGGACTTCCTCAGTCGCGAGCGGGTAGATCCCGGAGAATAGAGTCTTCATCCGGAGGTTTTTACTCTGCTGTGCTCCCGTTGGGGGACTCCCCAAGTGGACTTGATGGCATCCAGGCTGAACGCCAAGATTCCGACAATCATGTCCAGGTACAGGGACCCGGAGGCTGTGGCGGTAGATGCTCTAGTGGCCCCGTGGGACCAGTTCGAGCTGATCTATGTGTTTCCGCCGGTATCCTTACTTCCTCTGGTGATCAGGCGGATCAATCTCGAACGAGTATCGGCGATTTTGGTGGCGCCGGATTGGCCGCGGAGGGTGTGGTATTCAACGCTGGTGTCTCTTCTGGCAGCGCCTCCGTTTCCACTGCCTCTTCGCCCGGACCTGTTAACTCAAGGGCCCATTCGTCATCCGGACCTGAAGTCACTTCGTTTGACGGCGTGGCTCTTGAGACCGAAATCTTGACCCGTCGTGGGTTTTCGTCCGAGGTCATTGCCACCTTGCGGGCGGCCAGAGGTCCAGCTACGACTAGTATTTATCACAGAACTTGGGAGGCCTTCTATTCATGGTGTTCTGGATCGTCAAGGAACCCGAGAGTTTTTTCCATTCCCAACTTCTTGGCCTTTCTGCAATGTGGTCTGGTCAAGGGTCTAGCAGTTAGTACCTTGCGAGGTCAGGTCTCTGCACTATCCGGGCTTTTTCGGAAGGCTATTGCCTCACGCAGGGATGTGCGTTCATTTTTTCGCGGGGTTGCACATCAGTTTCCGCCTCGGAGGGCGGTTGTGGCTCCTTGGCGGCTCAATTTAGTTTTGGAGGCTCTTCAGCATGGGCCGTTTGAGCCTATGGATTCAGCTACGCTTTACTTGCTTTCTTGGAAGGTGGCCTTCCTGGTGGCGGTCACCTCTTTAAGAAGGGTTTCGGAGTTGGCGGCACTGTCTTGCTCGCCCCCTTTTTTGGAATTCCACCCGGATCGTGTGGCGCTTCGTACCCGTGGAGATTTTTTACCTAAAGTGGTGTCGCGTTTTCCACCTCAATCAGGACATCCTGTTGCCTTCCCTCTGTCCGAAACCAAAGAGTCTGAAGGAGCGGGCCTTGCACTCGTTTGATTTGGTGCGGGCATTGAAGTTCTATCTTTCAATCACGCAAGGGTTTCGAAAATCGGATTCTCTGTTTGTGATTCCTGCTGGTCGTCGCCGTGGTCAGCGGGCTTCCAAGGACACTATAGCTCGGTGGATATGTTCGGCTATCCTGGAGGCGTACCGGCTCAAGGGCGAGCCTTGTCCGGTTAAGGTTTAAGCTCATTCCACGAGAGCTGTTGGTTCGTCGTGGGCTTTTCGTCAGGGGGCTTCGGCAGCGCAGCTCTGCCGGGCGGCTACCTGGTGCTCCGTTCACACTTTTACTAAATTTTATAAAGTGAACGTGAGTGCTTCCGCCAATGCGGCCTTGGGACGCAGGGTCCTGCAGGCGGCAGTGGTTTAGGTTATCTCTTTATTTTTTGTTCGGCGCTTGTTGCGCACTTGCCTAAGTTGTTGGGGTGTTGGCGATCCTGCCACTGTTTCCCACCCTTGAGTTTTGGACTGCTTTGGGACTTCCCACTAGTAATGGATCTGTGTCTCCCTTCCTTCCCTTCTGCTGCTGAAAGACGGATTTTGGTAAGACCTTACCTGTAAAATCCTTTTCAGCGAAGGAAGGAAGGGAGACACAGCACCCTCCCATGGCAGAAGTGTATTATGGTTTTTCTAGATGCGGCGCGACTCCCTCCTGATGGCGGTCATCTGGTCTGGGGTTGGCGCACTAGGGCTCTGTTCCAGCATTGCCAGCTCATCGCAGTTGTCAGGTCCAGTAAGTAGTGCCTGGGACTGTGTGTTTTCATGCTGTTATATACATAACCTGTTCTCTCACATTTATGAATTTTCAGAAGGGGTTGTGTTGTTCCCCTGGTGTTGTCTGCTCTTCCTTAGCTTGTGTACGGACTGGAGAACATGGGAGTAGGAGGAGCCTAAGTTGGAGGGGCCGGTTGTCACTTTTTCTAAATCTGAGGTGAACTATCCTGTGGGGCTCCGCCTACCCCCACTAGTAATGGATCTGTGTCTCCCTTCCTTCCTTCGCTGAAAAGGATTTTACAGGTAAGGTCTTACCAAAATCCGTCTTTTTCTCGTTTTACCCTATAGCCTATTTACACTCCACTTCTCAACAGCTCTCGTTTATAATCTTTCAGTGTAAATGCATATTAAGTCTCAGCATTGGCTTACCCTGCCTGTTCTGTAGAGATTCTCAGCAGGCATCTTATTATCATCACAGACAGGATTAAAATAAAAGGTAACATCTTGTCATATAGATAATACAGGATCCACCATTCACAAAAGGCGATGGTCTCAGCTGACCTTCTCCCCCCTCTCTGCACAATGACCTCTGCACAGGTCAGAGAGCATGCCTATAACCCAGTGAACATCCACAGTCTAAAGTGGTCCATATATCCACTGTAAGGCTTATCAGCTCAGGTAATATTGCCGCCTGATCATTTAGAGAGAATACAATTAGAAAAATCTTGACAATCAGAAATTAAAAACCTATTGATAAAAAAGAATATAAATGTCTGGTTTTAATAATTACAGAAATTTCTAGCTGATATATTCCTTAACATGATCAACACTCGTATAAGACGTAGATAGTACTCGGACCTCACAAGTGACCGTGGTCAGATAGTATTTAATCTAAATCACAATTAGTCAGGAAGCAGGAAACCACTAGAATAAAATTCCGCAAGTACAACAAACGTGATTGTATATTATCATGTCGTCACTGAATTTTGGGTCTTCTATCCTTTGGATTACGAGCTCGGAGAGAATGAAGACACAGGACAGGATGTTTGTGTCTAAACATACTCTAAAAACTTTATTACAAAACACAGGGCTAATATACACCGTAAAGGCAGGAAACGGATTTGCCATATATGGTTCGATTATACAGTTTAGCTGAACAAGCGAAAAAAACTAGTTTCTGTATGCTTTAAAATATTTAATTAGACTTATCTAGTTAGCAAGGTCATTTCATCTTTCTGCAAGAACACATTATTGCTACAAGAAGAAACATCTGGCCAGGGAGAATCACGTTATCTTTTTAGCAAGGACACGCTATTGATACAAGAAGGAACATTTCAGCTTGCTGTTTTTTTACCTAAAATAACTGTCAGACTTATATAGCATAGATGGGGCCTTTAAACTTGAGGGACTCCATCTTCTGCTATAACATTCCATCCTTTTGTTCCTTCATTTATCAATACGAATTTCTATGTTTTCTTTTAGTACAACGCTGAATACACATTAAAAAAAGCTTAAAAACCAAATAAACCGCAAGACACATTAGCAAAACCTGTAAAATAGCTTGTACTATACCAGCCAACCACCCACCAATACCTTTAAACCAATTTGCGGGATTTAGAAAGGAAAATCTCTGTGTGGAATTATTGGCCAAAGTATCTGAACAGTTCACTCAAAAGTTTATCTCTTCCCATGAGACTGGAACAGCGAGAAAGGGTATGCTAGTGGACGTCACAGGGGCATGTGTACATATCCAACAATTAGCAATGGTCTGGTTTTGCTCCTTTAGTCCATCGATTAGAGCAAGATGGTGTCTAATGAATCTATTGTCGTCTCCATCCATGGTGCCTAACCTAGTCCATGCACCTGTGGTCGCAAGGATGCAGGTAAGTATAAACAATGTCATCAGTCTTTGTCCGCTGGTTCTCCTAGTATCTTTTTGCAATGGGACGCGTGGATCCAGGTCTCTTTTCCCTCTAACTTAACGGCTGTGCTTGTGGTCAGCAGAACTTGAAAGGGTCCATCAAACCGTGGATCTAGGCTTTTCCTCACGTGTCTTTTTATAACCACCCAGTCTCCAGGTTGCAGTGTATGGCTGCTAGAGTCTTGATCTGGATCTGGAAGAGAACTGAAGACATTATCATGTACTTGCTTAATCTTTTTGTGTAAAGTCCTCACATAGGAACTTAGCACATGGTTGTTCATTTCTAATGCTTGCGGATAGAAACACCCTAGGCTGGGTACGTTGCCAAACAATATCTCATATGGAGAGAGTCCAGTCTTTCTATTAGGCGTGTATCTTACTGAAAACAGAGCAAGTGGTAAACAGTCCGGCCATGGTTTTCCTGTCTCAGCCATGGCTTTCTGAATTTTTAATTTCAATGTCCCATTCAGTCTTTCCACTTTACCACTACTTTGTGGGTGATATGGGGTATGGAATGCTTGTTGAATTCCTAGAGCTGACATGACTTCATTCATTATTTCACCTGTGAAGTGTGTACCTCTGTCACTCTCAATTACCTCTGGTACCCCATACCTGCAGACCACCTCCGCAAGCAGTTTCTTTGCGGTTGCCGCAGCCGTGGCTTTGGCAATCGGGAAAGCCTCTGGCCATCCTGAGAACAAATCAATACAAACCAACACATATTCCCATGATCCTGACTTTGGCAGCTGAATATAATCAATTTGCAGTCTCTCGAATGGATAGAGGGGCCGGGGGGTGTGTTTGGGTGGTGTTTTAACTACTCTACCCTGATTATGTGTAGCACATATCATGCACCCTTGTACCAGGTTTTCAATACAGGTGGAGAATCCTGGTGCCACCCAATGTTTCTGCATCACATTCATCACACCCGTTTTAGATTGGTGTGTCGGCCCATGTAGTATCTGGGCAGCTGCTGGGTACAGTGCCCTTGGAAGTCATCGTCGTGTCCCTTTCCCCCATACCCCATTTGCTTCATTCAGGCATGCACCTTCCTTTAACCACTTATCAACCTCCTCCTTTTGAGCCTGAGCCTGCATTTGGGATAAGATGTCCTCCGACACAAAGGGGTTTTTAGGGGCACTTAACTGACGTACTGTTGACCCTTGTTGCGGCTTACAGGCTGCTGTTTTTGCCGCTGCATCTGCCATCGCATTTCCTCTGCTTACCTGGTCGGTGCGTCTGGTATGTGCTCTTACCTTTATGACAGCTACTTGTTTAGGTAGTTGTAGCGCATCAATTAACTGCTGGACCGCATCAGCATTCTTAATGGGGTGTCCTGCTGCCGTCAGGAAACCTCTTGACTTCCATATTGGACCAAAATCATGCGATATACCGAATGCGTACCTAGAATCTGTGTAAATGTTAACAATACTACCTTCCGCTAGTTTACAGGCCTCGGTTAGGGCCCTAAGTTCAGCTTCTTGAGCCGACTGGTGTGGGAGCATTGGTTCTGCCTTGATTACTGCATTGAGGGAGACAACTGCATATCCAGTATGGAAGGTACCTGAATCGTCCTGATGACGGGATCCATCTACAAAAAATTCAAAATCTGCATTTTGTAATTCATGTTCAAATCCAGTAGGTAAACCTGCCGTTTCTTGTGCCATCATTTGTACACAGTCATGAGGAACTTCCTCTCTTGGATCTTCCTTAAAAAGCACAGTACCTGACTCCTCCTTTAGATCCGAGAGAGGTAACAAAGTTGCTGGATTCAGGGTAGTACACCTCTGTAAAGAAACATTGGGAGGCATTAACAGTGCACATTGTAACCTGAGATGACGTGCTGCTGAGAGGTGAGCGGGTTGCACTTGATTCAATATAGTGTAGACATCATGAGGTGTTAGAACGGTGAGCGGGTGGTCAAGAACAATGTCTGCGGATTTATGGAGTAATAGTCCAACAGCCTGCAGAGCACGTACACAGGATGGTGCACCTCTGGCTACCGCATCCAATCTGCCACGAAAGTAGGCAACAGGTCTCTGATTATCACCGTGTGTTTGAGTTAAAACCCCTGCTGCATGTCCAGCTTGTTCATGAAGGTACAGAGTAAATGGGAGCTCATAATTAGGGGTACCCAAAGCTGGAGCGGCCAAAATACGGTTCTTGAGAGAATAAAAACAGTCTATTGCCTCTGATGTTAGTACAAAAGGTGTTGGGGTAAGACAGTCATAGAGGGGCTGCATTAAAACAGAGATGGCATGAATCCACTGTCTGCAATAGGAAACAAGTCCAAGAAAAGTTCTGAGGGCTGCAACATTAATGGGGACGGTGAATGCCTGTACTGCTTGTTTGCGTGCATTTGTTAAATGACGAGCTCCTGGTGTAATGCAATGTCCCAAAAAGGTGACTGAAGATTTACAAAACTGAAGCTTATCTTTCGATGCCTTGCAGCCAGCGTGATAGAGAAACAACATAAGCGATATAGTTGCACTATGACATTGTTTCCTGGAGGGGGCACAAATGAGCAGGTCATCGACATATTGCAGAACAACGTTATGTGGTTCAGACCATCCCTCCAGTATTTCCTGCAGGCTTGCAGTGTACATTGTGGGTGAATTCTGGGCACCCTGTGGCAACACTGTCCATGTATATTGACTACCCTGGAATGTGAAAGCAAACAGGTACTGGCAGTCAGGATGTAATGGTACACTGAAAAATGCATTTGCCAAATAAACCACTGAAAAGCAAAGAGAATTAGAAGGTATCTGTGACAGAAGAGTATGCGGGTTGGGCACAACTGGTGTTAGAAGTTCTGTGGCTTTGTTAACCAACCGGAGGTCATGGACCATTCTATATGCGGCTGGTTGTCCTGGCACGCTCTTTTTCTTTACTGGGAACAGGGGAGTGTTGCAAGGGGACTGGGTTTTGACTAGGACTCCTCTCTGTAGTAATTTTTGGACCTGCTGGGCTATGGCATTCTCCTGAGCCGAGCTAAGGGGATACTGCTTCTGTTGAGGCAAGATGGCTCCTGGTTTTAATTTCACCATTACTGGTTGAACTCTTAACCTACCAACATCTGTTTTGCCTGAGGCCCAAAAATCATGTGGTACAGCCTGCTCCAATATCGGGGGAAACTCATTTGTCTCTTCTATGCTGGCAATATCTAGTGACATAATTTTGCAAAGGGTACTTGGTTTTAAACCTGGGGTCATGGTGACAGTGCCATCGGGATGATACTCAATATGTGCTTGTAATTGGGACAACACATCATTTCCCAAAAGGTTACATTGGCCTCGGGGCGATACCATGAGCTGGCTATGTACAGTAGCTCCTTGAATTTGCAGGGGAATTCTTTTAGTGACAGGAAGCAGGACAGACGGGGAATTGAAGGGGGTGGCAATGACATGATGTGAAAAATCAGTGTCAGTATATGGCCAATCACCTTGCGTAATTACTGAATTGTCGGCCCCCGTATCTACTTGGAAATCTATTTCATGTCCCCCTGGTAGGTTCACCTGCACTATACAACTGGGAGTTGGGGGTAAGGAGATGAGGGGGTTCATGTGCAAGCTTCCCTCATCCTATGGGGGCGTTGTTTGGTCGGCTGGAGGACCCGTACTCTGAGCATTTGGATACGGGTTGGTCCTACAGTTCTTTCTAAAATGTCCTGGCTTTTTACATCCGTAACATAGTCTCTGTCCTTCTCCTTCAGTCTGTCCTCTGCCTCTGTTGTTTCTGGGGGTCGTCTCTACTATATGTATTCTGGCAGCTCTTTTTGCCTGCGCTATGTCATGCTGTGCCCCCTGAGCTATTCTAGCTAAATCTTCTGCCTTCACTGATCTCCAGTCTGGTCTACTTGCTTTTACCTTCTCTGCAATCTCTTTCTTTAGTCCATTCATGAAAGCACTTGCTAATACCCTCTCACTAGTCTTATTCCCGGGGTTGAACCCCATTTCTGACCAGGTTTTCTTTAGTGCATAGAAATAATCCTTAGGATCTTCCTCCTTTCCCTGCACTCTATCTTCTAGTGTAACTTGCTTTTCTGCTTGCCTGTCTTGACATGCTTTTACCAACGCTGCTGCGAATAGGACTCCAGCTGCTGCATCATTAGATTCTGCATCTACGGGTCCGGTCCTATTGGCATACTGTTTTTTTGTCTCATCTATCAACCTATCATAGCGGGCTTCATCTGCCAATTTTCCCTTAATTACCCCCTGCAGATCTATTCTAGTGGCATGATACGTATCCTGTATGGTGGTGATCATTCTAGCAAAACCCATAGGGGACTGGGATGGATCTGGCAGCTGGGAGATCAGTGCCAACTGCTCTGAAGGACTCCATGGTCTATACATTAACATTGTATGAGCTTCCTGACCTGGAACCACTGCATCCCCCCCTGCTGCTGCTGCTGCTGGTGCTCCTGGCACAACTACCGTCCTCATTGGGAATAGACTAGCTGGGTGAGGTCTCGGTCCTCCACATGCCACACAGATGTCTACTGTCAAGGGGTTCTGTTGTCCACATCTGGGGCAAACCCAACATTTAGGTTCCTGGGAATTCTGGTACTGAGGTGGGGGTGACGTCGGGAGCGGACAGGGAGGAAAATCTGTCATTCCAGTTTTTGTCAGTCTGTAACGTCCGTCTCCTAATTCTTCAATCTTTCCTTCAAAATAAGCGCATGCATTCATCCATACATCTACTGTCTTCAACAGACCCTTATCTTTCAACCATCCATGATAGGAGTTAAAGAAGGATTTCCATTTCTCTCCATTCATCTCTCCATTCTCATTCATTCCCGCTTTACACAATATTTTGTCAATTCCAGTCAGTGCCTGTTTCCCTTCTCTGCGTACCACTAAGTCTTTGGCTATAATGCCTTCCTTGGCATTTTGGTTCCCCATTTTTTTCGGTTCTCCTCACCTAGAAGAGACTCCTCAGTCACTTAGACAATGGGCCACAAAGGTTTCTGAACCATTCCACTACTAGCCTCTCTAGGACTTATACGCCAACCAGAAAAACAGACCAAAAACATCAATCCCGGGACACATCCACAACACAATCATCGGATCCATACTTTCATTAAATTCTCCAAAGGATAGAAGGCAGGACTGTCAATTTATCTGAGGGATTCTACTGGTTCAAAGGGACCTGAGCCAGACAACAATCTGTTGAATTACCTGGGGAGCCGACCGCTCGGGGGTGAGGGAGTCTCTTCTATGCAGTGATATAATTAGGTAGAATATAACAGTTATTCTTACCTCAGCGCTGTATATATCACCAACAGAGAGCTTCACTCGTCCCACGTCTCGGACCGGTCGAGCACCCTTGGGTAGATTAACTCAAGGTCCCTGTTCGAGGCGCCAGCTGTCGTCACTGAATTTTGGGTCTTCTATCCTTTGGATTACGAGCTCGGAGAGAATGAAGACACAGGACAGGATGTTTGTGTCTAAACATACTCTAAAAACTTTATTACAAAACACAGGGCTAATATACACCCTAAAGGCAGGAAACGGATTTGCCATATATGGTTCGATTATACAGTTTAGCTGAACAAGTGAAAAAAACTAGTTTCTGTATGCTTTAAAATATTTAATTAGACTTATCTAGTTAGCAAGGTCATTTCATCTTTCTGCAAGAACACATTATTACTACAAGAAGAAACATCTGGCCAGGGAGAATCACGTTATCTTTTTAGCAAGGACACGCTATTGATACAAGAAGGAACATTTCAGCTTGCTGTTTTTTTACCTAAAATAACTGTCAGACTTATATAGCATAGATGGGGCCTTTAAATTTGAGGGACTCCATCTTCTGCTATAACAATCATTAGGCTATATTTAGTAGCTTTACCGAGAATTCTATAATAAAGGCTCAGTGGTCAATGTTCTCGTGTATAAAACATTCACATAACATAAAAATAAGTAACAATGCATAACACTGACGTGGTAAATATAAAGCTTCCTCCTAAAAGGAAAACCCCACGCGGGGAGAGGACCACATCTGAAGACTCGACAATGACACATTATGATGGAATGATCATCTCGGAGCTTCTCCTGCTGAGCCTTCACCTCTTTCCAGGACATCGAGGAAAAAAAGAAAATACCTGACTATTCAAGGAACCATTCCTGAATAATTCTTAGTATTCTGGGATATTTGGCTGCATCCGTTCTTTATGGAAATAAGGATCTACAAAAGCCAAACTGTTGTAAAATGCAGCAAATGTTCTATTGTGTGGTATACTGGGATCTACGGGGGCTTCAAACTCTGGGGTGACCATTATAAAGCAGCACAGAGCCCATTGTATAAACTCTACTGGTATATTTAGCTGTATTAGAACCAAAATATCTAACTGAAGGCCCACCATACATATTAGACTAATGTTGACCTATCCCACCGATATTGACAGATTCAGCTGAAACTCAAATGTGTATGGGGGCCCAGACAACTGATTGTTGGGGAAGTTAAAGGGGTATTCCTATCTCCAAGATCCTATCCCAATATGTAGTAGGTGTAATAATAATATTAGCAAATACCTCCAATTAGAAATGTAGTATAGTCCTTCTGATTAGCAATGTTGCTTACCCCATGTGCAAGGCATTGCAGTAGCTTAGGCATCCATGGTTACGACCACACATAGTTACGCTTAGTGGTCGTAACAATGAATACCTAAGCTACTGCAATGCCCTGCACATGGGGTAAGTGACATAGCTAGTCAGAAGAACTATCCTACATTTATAATTGTAGGTATTTGCTAATATTATTACACCTACTACATATTGGGATAGGATTTTGGAGATGAGAATACCTCTAAAGTGTCCGACATGTCCGATTTTGAACTATTGATCCTTCTGTTTCCCTGGAGATAGCTTATCACCAAAGATGTAGGACTGCGGTTCTCTTATAGAGAACACAGAGACACTCGGCTGAAGTACTCTTGTGTATGGTACAACGCTTTACTGTTGGAATTGCTGTGGCATATGAGAGGAGACTGACTATGAGCATCACTATCACGGTGAAAATATTTAGGATTTTTAAAGTCCTAATTTTAGGAGGTCCAAGTCCTAAAAAAATATTATTAACCAGGAACAATGTATTATTTAGAAAAAGACTCATCCATCGCCTGATTGGATTGTTTATAGTCATCTCATCTGCCCATGTAAACAGGACGTGCTGCCGACAATAAGCAACCATCTTGGTACACTTTGTATCGGCCCTTTTGAAAAGGCTTTATATGAGCACCGGTGGACTTGTTAGTGGGGCTGTGGCCTGACGCTGATGATTGGCCACACTATCTATCAGTATTCGGTCAGTATTTTTTCTCAGGAGTGGGAGCCAAAACCAGGTGAGGAACAATCAGAGAAACGGTCTAATAGAAACAAGTCACCAATTCTGCATTTATCACCCACTCCTGGTTTTGGCTCCCACTCCTGAGAAAAAATACTGACCGATTACTGATAGTGGGGCCGTGGCCTCAGGCCACAAGTCCACAGTGCATGACCGTGCTCATTCATGTGTATTTGTACATGTGAGATCTGAAATGAACGTGAACGACTGTGACCTGTTTGGTGAGATAAAGGTTACTGACGCACTTGATCTAAACTTAGTCCCGCAGTCCGGCTTCACCCATTTTTTTCCTACAGATCATATTACCTGAACTTATCATGTGTCTTCCCAGGCTGTAAACAGAGAGGAGGCAGTACATTGTAAAGACGAGGCCTACAGCGTCCAAAGCCCAAACCCGAGAAGCCAACAACTAATCTGTCATGTGTACAAATACATTCCACCCCTCTGTTATCCTGATCAGACAAGGAGCTCACATGGCTCATTACAGGACGGGACGGAAATTCTCTTAAAGTGATCTACACCTCCGACATTAAATGTGACGATACGTTTCTAATGTCTAGACGGAGTGAGCCGTCTTTCTTTTTGACGAAGAAGAAGCCTGCTCCCGCCGGGGAGGTAGATTTCCGGATAAATCCCCGGGCCAGATTCTCTTCAATATATTCAGACATGGACCGGGTCTCAGCAGCGGACAAAGGGTAAAAACGCCCACGGGGAGGAGTAGCGCCAGGTATCAGGTCGATTGGGCAATCGTATGGTCTATGAGGGGGTAATGTCTCTGCTTCTCTTTTATTAAAGACATCCGCATAAGACCAATAGGGAACCTGTAGGCCGGGTAGATTGGCTGGGGTAGGAGAAGGACAGGCAGGAAGAACGGGAACTAAACAAGTCTTATGGCAGTCCTCTCCCCAGCGAAGGACTTCTCCGGTCTGCCAATCAAGCACGGGTGCATGTTTCTGGAGCCAAGGTAGGCCTAGCAAGAGGGCGTGAGAGAGTCCAGGCAGAACATGGAAGAAGATGCTCTCAGAGTGCAGCATTCCCACCTGCAGAGTTATGGATTCGGTGATGAGTTGAATGGGATGCGGTAAGAGACCCCCATCCACGGAGGCGACAGATAAGGGTACAGCCAGGGGTTTGGTGGGAATGTGGTATTTCTCTACCAGGGATAGAGAAATGAGATTTCCGGCAGCTCCAGAGTCAAGTTGAGCTAGTTCACAGAAACTGTTCTCCCCGCAGATGATAGAGACCGACAGCATCAGAGATGGAGAGGGTTTACTCTTGTCTAGGACGACCTCTCTGAGCGATCCTAGACACAGGCGTTTCCCGACCTCTCCGGGCAGGAACGGATCCGGTGCTCCTTACTGCCACAGTAGAAGCAGCTCCCCTCGGCACGGCGTAATTCTTGACGGGTTTTGACCATCTTGGTCTGGTCGACCTGCATAGGCTCGGGTGAGTGCGCCTGAGGAGGAACGGAGGAAGTGACGGGTTTCTGAAAGGTAGGGGCAAGGCGTGGAAACCTCCTCTCACGGGTGACCTCTTTGGTGCGCACCTGGAACCGGATGTCAATCCGGGTGGCGAGTGTTATTAAGTCGTCGAGAGTGGTAGGAATGTCCCGACCGGCGAGTTCATCTTTAATACGGCCGGACAGACTCTCCCAGAAGACGGACACCAGGGCGTCGTTATCCCAGGCAAGCTCCGAAGCAAGGGTACGGAACCGTATGGCATATTGGCCCACGGTGAGACTTCCTTGACGGAGGCGTAGCAGAGATGAGGCGGATGAGGTCTTCCGTCCTGGTTCGTCGAAGACTTTCCGGAAAGCCGTGAGAAAGGCTGGCAGGTTGGACACCAGGGAATCTCCTCTCTCCCATAGAGGATTTAGCCAAGCCAGCGCCTCCCCCGTGAGATGGGACATGATGAAGGCTACTTTGGCTCAGTCGGTGGAAAACTGATGTGCCAAAAGTTCGAAGTGCAGAGTGCACTGGTTAGTGAAGCCCCGTGCCTGACCGGGATCTCCGCCAAAACGAGGCGGGGCGGAGAGACGGGGACCGGGAAGGGATGCTATGGTATTGCTGTGCAGCGGCGGCGCCGGGGTAGTAAGTGTGCGAGTGGAAGCAGCTCCCGATGAGACAGTCAGTGTGTCCAGGCGAGAGTTAACACTACGCAGGTGACTCAGGATGGACTCCTGTTGGGACCTCTGACGGGAAAGTTCATGACATAGGTCCGAGAGCGAGGGAGCTTGGGTGCCACCGGGTTCCATGGCCTGAGCAAACTGTAACGGGTGTGGGAGGTGGAACCTCTGAGCTACTATACAAAGGGTAGTCCTTGTAAGGAAGCGGGTGGCTCCCAGGGAAGGCGGGTAGGTAGACACTGCAAGTGACAAGGACAGTCTCAGGGTAGAAGGGCAGGGCGGTCACAGCAAGTGACGGGGACAGTCTCTTGACAGGCGGGTGGTCACGGCAAGTGACGGGGACAGTCTCTTGACAGGCGGGTGGTCACGGCAAGTAACGGCTAAGCCTCCACGTAGGCTAGCAGGCAGGTAGCAGGTGAGTGCTCCCAGGTGAGCGAGTAAGAGTCTCTGGACAGGCAGGTGGTCACAGCAAGTGACTGCTAAGCCTCCAGGTAGGCTAGCAGTCAGGTAGCAGGAGAGCGCTCCCAGGTGAGCGGGTGAGAGTCTCTGGACAGGCAGGTGGTCACAGCAAGTGACGGCTAAGCCTCCAGGTAGGCTAGCAGGCGGGTAGCAGGTAAGCACTCCCAGGTGAGCGCTCCCAGGTGAGCGGGTAAGAGTCTCTGGACAGGCAGGCAGGTATCTGGCAGGTAGTTCCTGGTCCGCAGGCGGACTGATCCATAGACAGACTGGCAGGTGCTGGTAGGCAGACTGTCGGACCACAGGATTGCAAGCAGGTAGACAGAAATCAGGCAGATATCAGGCAGGTATCAGGCAACGGGACCTGAGGGCTGAAGCAGAGTTGAAAGGCTTTGCAACAACAGAGCTCGGGCACCTCCATTTTGGAGGAGGTGCCTTATATATGGTGAGGTCCTCCGGCCATTGGCCGGGGACTCCTTAGGACGGCGCGCGCGGCCCCTTTAAGAGAGAGGGAGCGCGCGCGCGCCCTAAGCACCTTGACCGGGAAGCAGCGTGCGCTGCCAGCAGAGCGGGAGGAAGACGCCGGGCACGGAGCGGAGAGGTGAGGGGAACGGCGTCCCAGCCTAGCAGGAGGCAGGGACGCCGACGCTACAGTCGTCACGTGATTGTGGCAGCCATCACGTGCTGGTATAACACGCTGCAATTAGAAATGGGAATCGGCACAGGAGTCACAATATAAAGTCAGTGCTGGTAGTAACACAAGAATCCAACAAGCCGAGCGTCCACACGTCGTCCAACAGCCCAACATGGATGATGAGAAGCTGCAGGACGTCACATAATCCGCGATATTCAGGCAGAGAACACAAACCGCAATGTGCTGCCACCGACATCTTCATCAGCTCAAGAGGAGGCGACTGTGTAAGAACATCACCGTTTTGTTTTCCCCCCTGAATATCGTGGATTATTAGATGACTGATGTTCTGCTACTTTTTCTTTTTGAAGTTGTCTACACACATAATGGCTGCAGAGGACTGAGAGAAAGTCCACAGGGAACAAAAGAGAAGTCGGGAACAGAAGGGGAGACGAGGGCTGAGCCACTTACACAGACAGAAAGCTGAGGAGGACATGTTATTACTCCAGGATCTGCTCCATTCATTCCTTATGTGGCATCCAAGTGCTGAGCTCGGCTTTTTCCAGAGCCCCATAGAGAATGAATGGAGCTGCAGTTGTTCCCTGACTTTCCGTTCCTTCCCGATCAGACGATGGTTCGCAGTGGTCAGACCCCACGATCAGTAAGTGATCACTGAGCCTGTGGATAAGTGATAACTAAAGTTGACAAATCCCCAGGCCCGGATGGGATACACCCGCGAGTACTGCAGGAATTAAGTAATGTCATAGATAGACCATTATTTTTAATCTTTAAAGATTCCATAATAACAGGGTCTGTACCACAGGACTGGCGTATAGCAAATGTGGTGCCAATATTCAAAAAGGGGACAGAAACCGAACTTGGAAATTATAGGCCGGTAAGCTTAACCTCTACTGTGGGAAAAATCCTGGAGGGTTTCCTAAGAGATTCTATAATAGAGTATCTGAAGAAGAATAGCCTCATGACCCAATATCAACATGGGTTTACAAGGGACCGTTCCTGTCAGACTAATCTGATCAGTTTTTATGAGGAGGCAAGTTCTGGACTGGACCAAGGAAATGCAGTGGATGTTGTGTATATGGACTTTTCAAAAGCTTTTGATACGGTTCCACACAAAAGGTTGATACATAAAATGAGAACAATGGGGATAGGGGAAAATATATGTATGTGGGTTAAGAATTGGTTCAGTGATAGGAAACAAAGGGTGGTTATTAATGGAAAACACTCAGACTAGGTCTCATTTAACAGTGGGGTACCACAGGGGTCAGTATTGGGCCCCCTTCTTTTTAACATATTTATTAATGACCTTGTAGGGGGCATACAGAGTACTATTTCAATATTTGCAGATGACACTAAACTCTGCAGGGTAATCAATACAGAGGAGGACAATTTTATATTACAGGAGGATCTATGTAAACTAGAAGCTTGGGCTGATAAATGGCAAATGAGCTTTAATGGGGATAAATGTAAGGTAATGCACTTGGGCAGAGGAAATAAAATGTATAATTATATGCTTAATTGTAAAACACTGGATAAATCTGTCACTGAAAAAGACCTGGGTGTATTGGTGGACGACAAGCTCATGTTTAGTGGCCAGTGTCAGGCAGCTGCTGCAAAGGCAAATAAAATAATGGGATGCGTTAAAAGAGGCATAGATGCTCATGAGGAGAAGATAATTTTACCTCTATACAAGTCATTAGTGCGACCACACTTAGAATACTGTGTACAGTTCTGGTCTCCGGTGTATAAGAAAGACATAGCTGAACTAGAGCGGGTGCAGAGAAGAGCGACCAAGGTTATTAGAGGACTGGGGGGTCTGCAATACCAAGACAGGTTATTACACTTGGGGTTATTTACTGTGGAAAAACGAAGGCTTAGGGGTGATCTTATTACTATGTACAAGTATATGAGGGGACAGTACAAAGACCTTTCTACTGATCTTTTTACTCTGAGGCCAGAGACGGGGACAAGGGGGCATCTTCTACGTCTGGAGGAAAGAAGGTTTAATCATAATCACAGACGGGGATTCTTTACTGTAAGAGCAGTGAGACTATGGAGCTCTCTGCCTCATGATGTTGTAATGAGTGATTCACTAATAAAATTTAAGAAGGGCATGGATTCCTTTCTTGAAAAGTATAATATTACAGGTTGCAAAAACTAGATTCCATGATAGGGCGTTGATCCAGGGAACTAGTCTGATTGTCGTATGGAGTCGGGAAGGAATTTTTTTCCCCAATGTGGAGCTTAGTGTTTGCCACAGGGTTTTTTTTTGCCTTCCTCTGGATCAACATGTTAGGCTATGGGTTGAACTAGATGGACTTAGTCTTCCTTCAACCTTAAAAACTATGTTACTATGTATGTAACTTGTTATCTTCAGACATCCCCTCTAAGCAATGGCGCACGCCAGCAGTGAAGGCGGGAGGAGGCGCTGGGTACAGGGAAGACTTTACCTCTGGGGGCCACATATAGGGCATGTGAGGGGTGGACACTTCCCGTATTCACCATTACTGAGCCCCCGCTCTGTACCGCTCTTATCTGAGTGCAGGAGACACAGCAGTCACTAATCAGCCACTCTCCGGCACTTGCAGCTGTCCGAGCTCTGCTGTGCCTGTTAGGGGTGAAGTTCGGGTCCTAGGAGGCAGCGACTATGCAGCCTGCAAAGCAGATGACAGCCCGGGTACCACGTCTCCGGATAAATCTCCACCTTGTGAGCTGCTTCTTGTGCAGCAGCCCCATGCAAGTCGCTCCGCTCTCCTCAGCCAGCTCCTGCTGAAGACTGAGCTCCTCTGCCCAATCTAGGAGCCCAATAGCCCTGATCACACCAGTGGTAGCCCAGTGCTGCTGGGGGGGGCAGGGCTAGATCCGATTTACAGATAGCAAACTAATCAGCCCTAGATATTTCTAATAGCTGCAGAGCAGGCGACATAACTCTGACCGGTGTCCTCATAGACCTCTCCTCAGCCGGGACTAATAAGAGCAGTAAGATGGCCGTCATGGGGTCCATTGTTAGATCTCGGCTGCCATAGAAACTCATCGGCACCATGATCGCGCCTCCCTCTCCGGTCTTAAGTGCCTAAATGCTGTGAAAGCCACTGACTGTGTCATATAAGGGGTTAAGCTGCCAGGATCAGGGTTGGCTCCACTGCTGGCGCCTGAGGCAGGAGCGGGACTGTGTTATACCGCCACACGACTGCCGCAGATCTTGTAACAGTCCTGACTGCACCTGCCTGATGATAATGTGTCCTATAACGCGGGTCCTGGTACCAGACTGCCCTTTACATATTAATCACTAGCAGGGAACCAGTTACTTACAGGTTCTAGTTTCTGATGTGTTTCCAGGACCTGTAGTTATCAACATTTTACCCTTAAGGCCCAGTTATAATATTACTGCAACACTCTCACTACATATGAGGGTCCTGTACCTGTATACCTGCCCTGTGTGCGGCGCAAAAGTATATAACAAAATGTGTGTACACAAATACCTATCTCCTGAATGGTATTACTGCTAGATCTCCTGTACATAGAAATATGAGGTTCTTAGCGCACACTTTGAGCAAATTGTGCGAGCCCATCTGCCACCGTCAAGGCGACCTCTTCAGATGGGTCTCTACACTAACACTACACTAACTTACTAACTGGGACCACCATTTTTAATGTTTATTATTACTGTACTAATGCAATCAATTGTACCTGTTATAATTCATTTTTTAATTAGTTTTATAATTTTTTATTACTCTTGTGTTTATGATAATGGTATTACTAAAATCCCTATACTTAGTGTTGATCCAGAAGAAGGCAAAAACCCCAGGACACCTTCAGCCAATTTGTGTCACAGGGGAAAAATTCCTTCTTGACCCCGAGAAAAGGCGATCAGTCCTAGGACCCTGGATCAAATCTAATAATGTTATTACTAGTTATTAATAATTCTTATTAATATTACACAACTAATTGTACTGCTACTGCAGTTATTAGTATTTTAATTTAGGTTTTTGTACTTTTTATAGATTATATATTATTTGTGTCCTGCTATCTTATTACTTTGCTATTCTAACTTTTCTATAACTACTTAAAATAATCAAAACAACACTATAATTATTTTTATATTCTTACTATTATTAACATCCTGCTATCTTATTACAGTATTATTCTACTTTCCTATCACTACTAATACTACCCTATACCTAGAGTGTTGATCCAGAAGAAGGTAAAAACCCCAGGACACCTTCAGCCAATTTGTGTCACTGAGGAAAAATTCCTTCTTGACCCCGAGAAAAGGCGATCAGTCCTAGGACCCTGGATCAAACCTAATAATGTTATTATTAGTTGTATAATTAATATATTACTTATTGTACTACTGGAGTTATTTTAATTTATGTTTTTATTTTTATAAATATAGCTATTTAATATTCTTCTTATTAATAACCTGCTATATTTTTACATTATTATTATTCTTTCCTATCACTACTAATACTACCCTATAACTACAGTATTGATCCAGAAGAAGGCAAAAACCCCTGGACACCTTCAGCCAATTTGTGTCACAGGGGAAAAATTCCTTCTTGACCCCGAGAAAAGGCGATCAGTCCTTGGACCCTGGATCACACTGCTATTCTACCTACTACTATTACTACTGTTATTTTATTACTATTTTATTTATTTCTTACTATTATCACTAGTATTATTACTCTTATTACACTAATACTGATACACTACCACTATATTACACTATCCTGCTGTTATTTGGTGGTCTGATACTTACCAGCCGGTATTGCCGTATGTGATGTTATCGGCAGAGAGGTTCCAGCAGGATGGTCCACATGATGTTCCTCTTTCCTCTCAAATACCGGTTGATGTACTGGCGGAAGTTGGTCTGGTTCTCCTTCTTCCTTCTTGTTGTTGGGATCGGTTGTCTTCTTTTCTGGCCTTTGGCCGTCACTTCCCCCCTAGGGATCTTGATGTGGAGTTTCATCTTCTTTGCTTTCTCTTCTTTCTCTTCTTTCTCTTCTTCCTCTTCTTCCTCTTCATCCAGGTAGGCGCACAGTTCTTTTAGTGTCTTCTGTCTTAAATCCATGATGTCCAGCTTTATCTTCTTTGCTGCTTTCTCCTCTTCTTCCTTCTCTTCTTCCTCGTCTTCCTCTTCATCCAGGTACTTGCGCCGTTCTTTTAGTTCCTTGCGCCTTTCTTCCCTCTTCCTTTTCTCCCTGGCTTTATACTCTTCGATGCATCTTCTTTGGGCAATGGGGTTGGTCGGCATAAGGCGCTGGAAGAGAAGAGATGAAGTTAGGAGGCTACAAGGAAGATCCGAATACACAGCTACCTTATAGAAGAGGCCGTAGCGTTGCCCTGAGTCGTCTCACTGACCTCCTTCTTGTAGAGGGGAGAAGGGAGAAACTTCACACAATATGCCAGTCTCCTCAGCTGTTCCTCAGGACTGATGTAATCTGCAGAAAACACAACCAGATATTAGGAGCAATCCTCACCGTACAAAGAGGACGTATGTATGTTAAGACTGTCAGAAGGAGCTCACTGATGGATTCTCAGTTAACTAGTTCTGCAGCCAGCAATAGACTACAGCACAGAGGGTACAGGAGGCAAACTGTGCACAATTTTCAATAAAACTCAGAAAAATATTTACCACCAAGTATATGCATTAAAGGAAAGAAAATGTCCCCACAGATGAGTCTGTTTAATGAAAGCCCCAGAAAGCCATGTAACAAGAGTATAGAGAACGGTGAGTGAGTGATGGATACTACCGGGTCCAACGCTGGCAGAATACTCCATCCCCATGGTGTCCGCTGATATCTTCTCTTGTAGAAATGTATCCAAAATCTATAAAACCTCAGGAGGCGTCAGCAGAGGGTTTGGTGATTGGCTGATATTTCTTTGGTCTTAGAAACATTGGCTATAAATAATTCGGGGGCTCTGCTGGGGAAAGGGCAAATTGGGAAATGTGTAGGATATTTACTGTTCTGTATCTGAGCTTCATTAAAGGGGAATTATCAGATGGAACAAGTCATCCCCTTATCCCTGGGCTCGGTGACGACTGATAGATCAGTGGGGTCCGACCGCGGGAAACTCCAGCAATCACCAAAAAAGGGCAGTGACCCCCATTAGAAGTGATCGCTGGATCCTTCCAGATGGGAGATGTGATGAGTGTGGCGCCCCCCACTGGTGTCTCAGCGTATCATGTGTTGGGGAATAATGACTTCTCCTCTGGTAAATGGGCTGATTCCTGTCAGTTGTGGTCGCTGAGTGCGTGTGATGGGATGTGGCTCCGTCCATTAGATTATATCACGTCTTATACCTAGAATCTCTCGCTGATCGCAGGTCTCTGTCTTCAAATTCAAACCGAGCAATCCTATTGGCTGAGTATGACTGTCGTTACCATGGTGACAGAATTTTAAAGGGACAGAACATTAATAATGTATAATAGTGTATTTTATTACATATTTCACATAATAGTGGCTGATATATGGACCTGTACAGATAATACACTTCTATAACTCCTCATATTTTTCATACAGCAATTTGGTGGTGCTGCAGAGATATTTTGGGCGTAATATAACTTGTGCTGGCAATTGATCATCTATAAAGTAGTCTGGTAATGTATGTAATGGTCCTAAGATTGTGGTTTTATGTTCAATACAAATCTAAATATTAATCAGACGTCACTCCCTGCTATTTGAAGGGTTTTTGTCCCTTTCCCTATGTCAGAGTAGTATCACATATAGCTCGGATACGCTGCAGCCTTCAGAACAATGAGGTCCGTTGTGGCTTTCCCCTGCACATTCGGCCATTATATAAGTGACGGCAGCTGCGTTGTGTCCCTGCACGGCTGATAGCGTCGCTGTGCAGGGATTCAGTATGGTGGAGCTGGGGCTCTTTTCTTTTATGGGTCGATACAAGTCTTGTTCAGACATATAAATATGCCTTGATTACATTGTAGAAAAGAAGGGTGACATTACAGGAGTTCCATACATTCTCAGTGTAAGATCAGTGGGGTCGGACCCCCGGCACCAGGGAGTATACAGAAGGAGCTTGTGAATGTCTTACTTTAGTGGTCTTGTAAGCTCCTCATCCCACACTTTTCCTGTATAGGACATATAGCTTTTCTGTATACATAACTCTTATGTAAAAACAACATCCTCCATGCACATTTCTGTAGGTTGCCTGATGGTTCAGGTGTAGTTACATCATTTTTTTCTACTGCCCGACCTAACAGCGTTAGCTTGCTCTTTTAGCAATCCAATTGTATTGTTTCACATTTGGGGCGATTGTGTCAGCGGCAGGTTTCATTGTGGGGTAATATAATGGGCACTATTTTTATAGGCTTATTTGGATATTATTGCCTTTGTGAATAGATACTTTGCTGCTGCCTTGCTCTTTATTATATTGTGGTGGGCAGTCTGTAGTCATATATTGAGATTTTCTGTGACTAGTTGGGCATATATATATGTGAGGATTAACCATATCAGTACCTTGCAATGGTTTTGTTATTCATTGGGGCAATTGTTGCTTTTTAGTTGTTTTTTTTAACATGTCTTGTATGTTTAGTCTTTAATAAAATTCTATATTTTTGCTATTCCTTGGTGATCCCTGTCATTGCATCCTTTCTTTCTCCTTGTTTCTTTGCATCTCTATTATGTAGCTGCAGGGTTAGGGACGGCCGGTTCCTTGCAGGAATAGTTATCAGGACGGGTGCGGTTTCTGCTGTAATAACTCATTCATGTGACCCATCAGTCATCACCCGATCAGCCGGGCAATGCTCAGCACAGGCCGCCGTCATCCCACTTCTCTACATCTATTATATAGTTGACGCGCCCCTGGGCCTGTGTCGCGCTGCGTTGCGCACGCGGGAGCTTACCCGGAGCAGGATCGCTTGAGGGTTGTAGTCTCGTGGCGGGGACCCGGTCCGTGCCCAGGGAGTCAAACTGAGCGGCGATGTATCAGCGGTAGATGTGTACGACTACGCCACCCGTTGAATGCAGCTATGGAGCTGCCGCTGCAGGACAGTCCGCTGAGGCCGGTGGATGGATGGTGCAGCGTAGATGGTATAACCCCCAACGGGAGGGGTATGGCCTCAGGGCAGCAGATGTGGATGATGGGGGTAGCAGGAACCACTCAGAGACGGTGCGGTGTAATTCAGGGTCTTTACTGGTAACAACGATAGACCCTCCCGGAGTACTTGCTAGCGAACGGGGCCTGGTCAGTCCTTGAGCAGATGGGATCTCCCCTGGCCAGGCGGAGTTGTAGGCCTCCCAAACTGACTGTACTCTTCTGGCTACCTTGCTAGAAGCGGATATAAGTAGCCCACGTCCCTGAGTGTACCGTGTGGTGCTCACCCGTATGGCCGGTGACTCGGGGCCTTCTAATGGCTTCCGCTCCACGATGGCGGTGCTGGTCCCACGCGTGTGACCGTGCCTTCGGGTTTCTGGGCCTGAGGACCTGAAATCCCCTGCCGGTCGGCTTCTGCTGCTGGGTCAGAGTTAGTCCCCACAGCCTCGGACGCCGGGTCCGGTAAGAAATCTTCTCAGTCAGGGCGAGCTCTGCAGCTGCCAGCCCCTGGCTCGTAGTAGTATTGCTCCCACTGAGCTTCTGCTGTTTCTTCCTATGCTGCTTCTCTGTCTCTACTCTCCTTGACTGACTAACCCTGCTTCAGCCCCGGGTTTACATAGGGGAAGTTCTTCCCCTCCCAAGACTGGGCAGGAGGTGTGGCATGCACAGGATCCCTGACCAAAGGACCTCCCACCTGCTCTCAGACATAACATTACATTACTGTGGAAACCAGACCCCTGGGGTGCCACATTCCCCCCTAGTAAAATTTAGTACTCCGGGACTAAACATATTTTAGAAAAACATAACAAGATATAAACAATAATAATACAATAAGAAAACACATAAAGATGGTTACGGCGTGTCCGCAACCGGGTGCAGTTTTGAAGAAAAGCAAGGTGTCCATTTCACCAAAACAGGGAGACGTAACCAGGTAGGGGTCTGTCCTACCCCGAGTCCTTAACAGTCTCTAGTCCATCCTGGGTTACGCTCCAACTATGTACAAGGATTCCCGGTAATCCACCAAGGATTCCTAAAAGTAACTGGAAACACAAAATTATACACAAGCAACAATACACAGGTAAACATAAATAAAACAATTTATACACTTCCAATCCTCCAGCGTGCGGGTAACTGGCCTCTAGTGGCCCTAGTGGACCTACGGAGCTGACTGTCTGGCCCTGAACTACAGGGTGTAGGAGCTGTCAAGGGTAAACTGGGCAGCTGTCTACCGGCTCTTTGTCTCACTAGGGGTACGGCAGGCTCACTATAAGCAGAGGGTTGATCCTCCTGTTCTGCTTGTGTGGAGTCTTCTGCCTCCTGGACCGGCTGTTCTTCCAGCTCTACCTGTTGCTCCGTAGGTGCTTGGGATGCTGGTTGGAGGAAGGTGAGTACGGGTACCACAACTGCACCATTGACTTGAGTCCAAGACCGAGGGAAGTCCCCGAGCACAGTACTAACCATATCTTCCCTTTCCTCTACGGGTCGATGGTCTTCTTGTTCCTCTTCAGGGTTCCTCAGTTGTTCGGGACACTTCTTCAGGTGGTCCCGGGATACAATGGCTGTGGTTTCCCCTCCGTCTTTACTGATGGTACAAACCTTCGGGTTCTCGTGGCTTGAGGGCAGTACGGTGTACGGGTCCTTCTCCCACTGGTCGTCCAACTTGTGGAGCCGTCTCTTCCTCTTCAAGACCTGCTCTCCGGGTACCAGGGGAACAGCGGGAGCATACTGGTTGTAAGTTTTCTCTTGTCTTTCCCTAGCCTGACAGAGACTTCGCTCCACGCTCTCCTGTACTCTCCGGTACTGCTGCTGCCTCTCTGTGTCCCAGTCTGTTTCTGGTGAAGTGTCCTCGGGTGTCAGGACTCCCATTTCCAGGTCAACAGGTAACTTACCAGGTCTTGCCCTCATTAGGTAAGCCGGGGTACAGTTGGTGGAACCTACCGGGATGTGGTTGTATAGGTCCACCAGATCGGGCAACTTCTCAGGCCACAGACTGCGTTCTTCCAGGGGCAACATTTTTAGAAGATCCATTACCACCTGGTTCATTTTCTCACAAAGTCCATTAGTTTGCGGATGGTAGGGTGTCGTCCTTATCTTCCGGCAGCCATACAGATTGCAGAATTCCTGGAAGACCTCCGCTTCAAAGGCAGGTCCCTGGTCCGTCAGCACTCGGTCCGGGTACCCGTGTGGACGGCAAAAGTGCTGCTGGAAGGCTCTAGCTGCTGTTTGAGCCGTTAAGTCCTTGACAGGGACGACAACCAGAAACCGGGAGTAATGATCCACGATGGTTAACGCGTAGACGTAGCCACTTCTGCTTGGGGTCAGTTTTACATGATCCAAGGCTACCAGTTCCAACGGTTGCCGGGTGACGATGGACTGCAGGGGAGTCTTCTGGCTGGCGCGGTCCTTCCTTCTCAGGTTGCACGGGCCACAGTCTCTGCACCACTTCTCAATGGTTCCCCTCATGCCTACCCAGTGGAATCGCTCGCGCAGCAGGAACTCCAGCTTCTTCCACCCGAAGTGTCCAGCTCCGTCGTGGTATGCCTTCATCACCATGGCTGCGTCTCTTCGTGGCACTACTACTTGCCAGAGTAGTTCATGCGTCCGGGAGTTAACCATTCTGCGGCACAACTTCCCCTTGTAAAGGAACAGTCGACTCTTCTCTGCCCATAGTTGTTTGGCTTCCTCCGGAGCGTCTGGTTCAAGGCAAGCCTCCGGGCGAGTCAGCATCTCCTTCACCAGTCGGACGGCAGGGTCGCTGTCTTGCGTTTCCGCCCAGTTGTAGTGAGGTAAGGGGTTCAACGTAACAGCCTGCTTACTCCTTACCCGGTGGGAATACTGGATAGTCCCATGACGGTGGAACGCAGGGAGTTCAACTTCTTCCAGTCCCTCCGGATCTTCTCCTTCGTCCGGCAGGTTGGGCATCCTGGACAGGGCATCCGCGTTGGTATTGGAGCGTCCGGCCCGGTATTTGATTGTGAACTCGTAGTTGGACAGACGGGCCATCCACCTCTGCTCCAGGGCACCGAGTCTTGCCGTGTCCAGGTGTGTCAACGGGTTGTTATCCGTGTACACGGTGAACCGGGAAGAAGCGAGGTAATGCTTAAAGCGCTCGGTGACTGCCCATACTACGGCCAGGAACTCTAGCTTAAATGAGCTGTAATTCTCGGGGTTCCTTTCGGTGGGTCGCAGTTTTCGGCTGGCGTAGGCGATTACTCGTTCCTTCCCCTGCTGGATCTGGGACAGTACGGCTCCTAGCCCGATGTTACTGGCGTCGGTGTAGAGGATAAAGGGCTGGCTATAATCCGGGTACGCCAGGATTTCGTCCCCCGTGAGGGCCATCTTCAGCTGGCGGAAGGACTCTTCTTCCAGCTCCTCCCATTTGAAGGGCGGCTTCTGGTTCTTGGCCTTCCGGGACTGGCCTATCAGGAGGTCCTGCATAGGTGCTGCCTTTTTGGTGAAACTGGGAATAAACCTTCGGTAGTAGCCTACCAACCCGAGGAACTGCCGCACTTCTTTTACGCTGGAGGGGCTTGGCCATTCCTTAATTGCAGTGATCTTATCAGGGTCGGGAGCCACTCCGTCAGCGCTCACCACGTGTCCCAGGTACTGCACCTTTGGTTTCAGGAGGTGACACTTGGAGGGTTTCACCTTTAGGCCGTAACTCGCCAGAGCCTCGAACACTTCCGCCAGGTGTTTCAGGTGGTCCTCATACGTCTTGGAATATACGATGACATCGTCCAGGTACAACAGGACCGTCTCGAAGTTTCTGTGGCCCAGACAACACTCCATTAGTCGTTGGAAGGTTCCTGGTGCGTTGCAGAGTCCGAACGGCATGCAGGTGAACTCGCTAAGTCCCATCGGGGTGGTGAATGCGGTCTTCTCCCGGTCCGCCTCTGCTACAGGAACCTGCCAGTACCCGCTAGTGAGATCCAAGGTAGAGTAGAAGTTAGCAGATCTTAAAGCAGCCAATGACTCCTCTATCCTTGGCAAGGGGTACGCATCCTTGTGTGTGATACGGTTGATTTTCCGGTAATCTACACACATCCTCATGGTGTTGTCTTTTTTTCTGACTAAGACTAGTGGAGCTGCCCAGGGGCTACAGCTATCCCTGATCACCCCAGCCTCCTTCATGTCTCTAAGCATCCCCTTGGCGTGTTGGTAGTGGGCAGGGGGTATGGGTCGATACCTCTCTTTTATAGGAGGATGGTCTCCCGTGGGGATGTGGTGTTCTACCCCCTTGACTCGCCCGAAGTCTAACGGGTGTTTACTGAACACTCTCTCGTACTCTTGAACCACCCGATAGACTCCTTGTTTCTGGTGTGCGGGAGTGGAGTCAGTACCCAGATGTAGTTGCTGACACCAGTCCTCCATGTTTTTCTTAGAGCGGTTACCTTCCTCCGGGTGAAATGGAGGCAAGGGTTCCACAGATTGTATAGAATTTTGGTTAATGGTATATAATTTGGCTAGCGTGGCATACCGGGGCAGGTACACTTCCCTCTCCCCGATATTTATTATGCGAACGGGCACCCTCCCATGGCGTACATCAACCACCCCCCGTGCTGTCAAAATGGTGGGCCTACTGTCCGAGTAAACTGGTTCTACCATTGCCTGGTAATCTCTACCTCTCAGACCAATAGCTGCCCGGCACCAAATCATCATTTCACTTTTTGGGGGCATGGCAATAGGAAAAGGGTCACACATTCTTACGCTACCAATCTCACCGCCGGAGAGTTCCACCTGTTGCCGTCGCATCAGTGCCCGGATCTCTTTCTGGAGCACCCGCTGCTCGCCGGAGCTGGCGTTCTTGGCAACCTGCTGTAAAAGGAAAATCACCTCTGCAAGACAATTTTCAATTACATTAGTTCCTAGAGTTATTTTTGGGTGACTCTCATGTTTGTCAATATCTACAATGATCAGTCCCTGTGCTGCCAGTTCGACTCTACCGATTTTGATGGTCACCTCTTTAAATCCGATCTGTGGCACGGGCTGGCCATTGCTGGCGATGATACTCAAGTCGTCGTCAGGGTAGCGGGTAATATCCGAGTCATTCCAGTACTGCTTAAAGAGCACGTACGGGATGGTGGTGACCTGTGACCCAGTGTCCAGTAGGGCACTCATGGGAATGCCATCCAGTACCACAGGCAAGACTGGACGTCCTCCCACATATCTGTCGCGCCAGTTCGATGGGCCTGGTGATCTTTTTCCTGGGGGTTGGCCCTCTACCCCAGGTTGTGCCCGTTTAAAGAACAGTACCTTGCCATATGTCCGGGTTGATTGCAGCGGCGGCAGATGGGTCGTCCGTCCTCGCTGTATCGGTCACTGGGTCTTCCTCTGGCCGGTGGGGTCCTCCTTGGTCGACGCCACGGGATGTCCTCCGGTCCGGATGCCAGCTGGATCTTCCCTGGGGTGGAAGCCTGTAAAGACTGCACAGTTCGGGTTAGCGCAGCAACGCTCTTAGCTAGCTCTTGGACCTGATGGTGTAGGTCTGGAGCCGGGTCATTGTCCAAAGCCTGCGCATCAGCTCCCACAGGCCCTGCCGACAAGGGCGCCGCCTCCTGGTGGTAAGTGATAGCAGGGCGCTTGTGGGTCACAACGCCACCCGGTGCATAGTCCCTTATACTCTCATGCGCTCGCTGCTTGCACCCGTAGAATCTAAGCTTAATCTCGGCTGAGGTGCGGGTATCAAAGGTGTCCTTCAGCCGGGTTAGTATCCCTGCGACAGTCTTCCTCCCAGGTGGCCAGGATTTTACTTCCCTTTTGGCTGCCCCGGTTAGTTGGGCCACCAGGATGCTCACTTTTTGCTCTTCTGTGAGGGGGTACACCTGGAAGAGGCTATCCAGCTTTTCTCTAAAGTCATGCAGGGTATGTGACTCCCCTGAGTACTGGGGTAGCCAAGCTGCTCCCGGGATATAGGGCATGGTGAAGGGCATAACTGCAGCAGCGGTAGCGCTGGCGGGGGTTGAGGCAGTGAAGCTCTCCTCCGTATCCGACATCTTCCTCCCCCCTAGTGGACCGTGGCCTACCTTGCGATGATCCTCTTCCGTAGGCCGCGGCTCCGCAGTGGATCGTCAGGGTTGAGGACCTTCCGTCGCGCTCCTGTGACGTCGGCGTCTGCTGGGCTCCTTCCAGGACCTTACGCAACGTCCGGACGTGAGGCGGGGCTTCAGTTCTCGCGCGCTTTCGGAGTCCACGCCCCTCTTCTTCCCGCGCGGCGTCCTCAAGATGGCGTCCAATGGCGGGAAAACTCCACGGATGGCGGGAAGAAGGCAGAAGATGGCGCCGGATGGCGGGAAACTTCACCGATGGCGGGAAGAAGGCTGAAGATGGCGCCGGATGGCGGGAATCTTCACCACAGGTAAGTTTGAAAAGTCTCTTTTTCAGGCACGCAGTACCCGGTGGTTGCGGGCACGAAATCCTGCCGACTACGCCAAAGTTGATGCGCCCCTGGGCCTGTGTCGCGCTGCGTTGCGCACGCGGGAGCTTACCCGGAGCCGGATCGCTTGAGGGTTGTAGTCTCGTGGCGGGGACCCGGTCCGTGCCCAGGGAGTCAAACTGAGCGGCGATGTATCAGCGGTAGATGTGTACGACTACGCCACCCATTGAATGCAGCTATGGAGCTGCCGCTGCAGGACAGTCCGCTGAGGCCGGTGGATGGATGGTGCAGCGTAGATGGTATAACCCCCAACGGGAGGGGTATGGCCTCAGGGCAGCATATGTGGATGATGGGGGTAGCAGGAACCACTCAGAGACGGTGCGGTGTAATTCAGGGTCTTTACTGGAAGCAACGATAGACCCTCCCGGAGTACTTGCTAGCGAACGGGGTCTGGTCAGTCCTTGAGCAGATGGGATCTCCCCTGGCCAGGCGGAGTTGTAGGCCTCCCAAACTGACTGTACTCTTCTGGCTACCTTGCTAGAAGCGGATATAAGTAGCCCACGTCCCTGAGTGTACCGTGTGGTGCTCACCCGTATGGCCGGTGACTCGGGGCCTTCTAATGGCTTCCGCTCCACGATGGCGGTGCTGGTCCCACGCGTGTGACCGTGCCTTCGGGTTTCTGGGCCTGAGGACCTGAAATCCCCTGCCGGTCGGCTTCTGCTGCTGGGTCAGAGTTAGTCCCCACAGCCTCGGACGCCGGGTCCGGTAAGAAATCTTCTCAGTCAGGGCGAGCTCTGCAGCTGCCAGCC